>NC_043714.1:47845048-47962799 GCF_006229205.1 Suricata suricatta
GAGCCTTATACCAATTTTAATATTATTCCTGGCACAATACTCTTTTTGAAGTGTGTGCTTTATGTTTAGGCCTTATCGTGTGTGTTATATTATTTAATTATTACAAGAATCCCATGTAGGACTTATTTCTCTCATTTTTATAAATGAGGACTCAGAATCTCAGCTTAACTAACTATCCTATCACACAGTTGTAAAGTAGCAATGTTGGAATCCAAGCCCGTGTCCATCTGACTTCAAAACATATTCTCTTTCAATTCCACCATGCTGTGCCTGTACTTTTAAGTGAAATATCATGAATATCCTGGATCAAAGAAAAATCTTTATATTGCAAGAAACACTTGACTTATTGAACAGAGTTTCAGATGAACATACCCATTTAAATGCATTTACATCTTGCTTAAAGGCAGTACTTTCCAAGGAAACGGAAAATAAGCAATTAGATTTAATTTACTTGCAGGTGTACACCCAAGGCCATACCTACCCCAGCCAAATAAATGGAGATTTGAGTACCTTTCACCAGGGAGCAGCAATATCTGTGATGCCATTTTGCAAAAATGTATAATCGTACAATGTATTTCCATTTAAAACAGTATAGCAGATTAAATCCGCCCCGCCAGTGTATTTCTCACATTTCCCTATTTTATTGCAGTATTGTAATGACTTCTTCTGCCTCCGTGTAGCATCTGAACCTCACAAAAAGGAACACCAAGTGCCATTTAAATCGCCCGTGTTTGGAAGACATTGCTAATATTTTGTAAATGTACAAAATTATTTTTCCAAAAACAGATATTTGAATATTAATAATGACATTATTGATGTCTTTCTGAATATAGGGAAACTAGTAAAAATTGTAGTAATATTTCAAGCTTTGCATTTTGAAAAAATTGTCAAAAATTGCTTTTTTTTCCGACCCAGCAGGAATAAAGTGAGACTCCAGAAAGGAAGTACTTTATTATTTGTGCAGTAAAAACTCTTATATGACAAATAATTATTTTCTGACAGCTACGGTAAATAGTTTTTATTTATTGATGATGAATTACAAATATTATAGTTGAAGTTCTACAAATAAGCAATAAATATGGAAAAGAAAAATGTCATATTGTTTATTTTCAGTTCTTTAATTAATGAAGTTATTTGAATATTTAAGCTAATTTTTCTCCTTAAAATTTTGTAAAACTTAAGGAGATAGATTTTATATTTGCTTCAGTTGTTGATTATTCTATCTGTGGTCAGCATGGTTGGCTTTGTTGTTGAGGTTTATAGATTACTAGTTTAAGGACTCACAAGCTTATAACAAATCATTCATATTTTTAACTGAGCTTTTTTTTTATGGTAATTATAAACCCACATGTAACTGTAAGAAATAATTCAGGGAATCCTTTTGCACAGTTTTCCTAGTTTCCTCTAATGGTAACCATTTGTAAAACTGTAGTATGATATCATAACCGAGATATTAACATCGATTCAAGCTTCCTATCGTATTCTGATTTCTCCAGTTTTACTTGCGCTTGTCTGTCTCTGTGTGTGTGTGTGTGTGTGTGTGTGTGTGTGTGTGTGTGTAATGAATCTGTAAATTTTTTTTGAGAATTAGAAGTGTTCTCAGGAGTCACGTAGTTTATTAAACTGTTTCTAGTGTGCAGAAAGGTGTTTCCTGGGTAAGCATCCATGATATTAGTAGATTACTTGTTTAGTTTGATTTGCATTTCCATGATTAGAAGTTGAATAAGAACCTCCTAGGTTGAAAACCTTGAAGAATTTACCTCCATTTCCTTTCAAGAGTGAGGAGACACAGTTCTCCCAGGCTGCCTCTCCCATGGACAAAGAGTATACTGTTACACAGGATGGAATCACAAATTCAGCAGCCAAGAGGAACTCAGTTTAACTTATAGAAAGTCATTAATCTCTTTTAAAAAATAATTTCTTTACTCACGTATTTGGAAGATATTAAATCTATTAATACAGTATAAAAAGATACTGTTTTCTAATATTTCCATGATGTATCCTTCATGTATTACTTTCATATTCATTTTATTTTGTCATTGAAGTCACTCTGTATACTTTTGTAAAGACTATCTTGACACTCTCTTTTCCTTCCCTCTCTCCCTTTCCTCCTCTTCCCTTCCTTCATTCCTTTGTTCCTTCCTTCCTTCCATCCTTTCTGAATTCACATAGTATTTATGAAAAATTTACTTTATTCAAGATATAATACTAGGTATGGGGAACAAAGTTGATTAAATACAATACCTTGTTTTCTGAATCGTGGCACTTGATAATAGTCAGCCAGACATTATGATTGCTATTAGTCAGGTATACACATGTACATGCTCACTTGCTATGAAGTACTCTCATGGATGTTGGTGCAAAGAAAGAAGGGAGAATTCTAACAATTCTAACTGGAAGTGACGGGTTATCAAAAGATGTCTTGGAGGACTGCCTTTTCACGTCCATTTTGGTACTCAACACAAGATTGCCATATGAGTTACAAAACCAGGAGCCTTTAGTTTGTGAAATACTAAAATTCTGTTTCACGTTCCAATATCAATTTCTTAGTACCAGAGTAAGGGAACTTCCATGGTCTGAACTATTTAGGAGATGGTCAGTCCTAGCATGGGCATTAGAATTTATATAAAACAGGAAGATCTGATCTTCTTCTGCATAGAGTAGAAACTCTACTTATGACTAACAGTCCAAGTGAGATTGAGTGGGGATCACCATCATTTATAATTAGAGTCTTCTTTCACCCTGCCCTAATGATATGGGCCCCTTCTTTTCTTGTAATGGCATTGTGTGTATGTAAATTAATTTCTCTGAAGTACTTTAGGATTTATTCTATGAAGTATTCTCATTTCAAATATTGTTTATATTCTTCTCTTGCTTCCAGCTCCTGTTTCAAATTTTAGCTTTGGTTCTGTCAGTTTGAATATTGTTCCCTATAATGAAGCCGAAACTAAAACATTCTACTCAAATTCTGTGTTCTGGAAAAAAGGAGATATAATGGCTCATATGGTTGTGATTATGTATAAGGGTGAGAGTAAGTGTTTGCTTTACTGTAGACACAGGTTGAGTTTGAGGTACTGATTTAATGATCTTCGATTAAGCAAAATTGTTTAAGGAAGTGACCCCCCAAATGCACAAGGGTTATGAGTCATGCTCATTGTGTGTTTGTTCAGCAAATAAATCAGAAAGTGATTTGAATAGGACTGCATGTCATATACTTGTCCCACAGCACGCTTACAGAGCCGTGAGTTTCCCTGGCGTACACAGGTTAATAGTAAATACTGGTAAATCCTGTCATTGTATAGTAACCTTGATTTGTTCATACTTTGTTGGCTTTGAAGCTTTAAGAGAATAAATTAATAACAGACTTTAAAAATACCATTTTTTCCTGAAGACAGGCTTTATTTAGGCTTAATGTCCTTGGCTTAAGAAGCTCAAATTGCTGGACAAAATGGCCAAAAATAATGATGATAGATCTGCATTTTCACAGGGTTCTGGCTAAGGAACAACCTTGGATTTTGATAAAGAAAGATATGTAAGTGTGAGGGATTAGAGTAAGGAATATTTGTTTAAAAATACTGAAGGGAGTATCTGTTTATATTTGGAGTATTGCCATTTTTACCATCAAGAAATTAGGATTGTTCATGACTTTAACTGTTCATCATACGTTTAATCACTGTTATTCAATATAGCAACATTAATTAGAGACTTCTGTTCCATCCTAGGATCTGTCTCTCATATACTGGATGATTGTAGCTATTCTTTAATTATTATCAACTTTTTTTTATTGTGACTTAATTGTGTCAATTTGAGGCAAAGTGTTCTATTGAGTTAAAAAGAAAAAGGAGGTAATATGTAAATCTATACTAAATAACTTAGAAAATACAAGGAACATTATTCTCCAAAAAAAAAATGTGACAACAAATAAAGATGCTTTTAATTTAAGTGGTTTACCATAAGCATCAATTTATTTCCCAGCTACTTCTCTTAAGTTTGTTGTTAAAAGAGACCGTTAGGTAAAGAACCCAATATAATGTCTGGCACATGATAAGCACTGAATACCTGTTACAGATTTCATCTTCATTATTCTATAATTGAGAATCTTTGAAGAGAGAAATGAAAAAAAATCTAATGATGGACAGTAAGATAGGCTAAATTTTTTCTTTTGTTTTAAATTTTTTTTTCTTCTTTTTCACTAATGTAAAATCATGCTCCTTATTTTCTCCTTCTTGGAATTCTGTGTCAGGATAATGTTGATGGAACAGTTCATCTTGGTTGTCTAGAAATGGAATGGGTGACTCACCTTTGATGTGAATCTTCATAGCTACATACCTTTGCCTAGCTTCGCTCCGAGTTTAAAGGAGATACCAGCCTGGGGTTACTATGGGCTGAAGCTCTCTGTTACCTGTGTGTGGGGTCAGAGCTGACTTCTGTCATTTGTTGGATTCAGTACGATATTTTATGCCTCCATTTTTTTTCACATGGAATGAAAATGGTTCTGGGTAGGAGCACCTGGGTGACTCAGTTCTGACTGACTCAGGTCATCTTGCAATTCATGAGTTTGAGTCCTATGTCAGGCTCTGTGCCAACAGCTCAGAGCCTGGAGCCTGCTTCAGATTCTGTGTCTCCCTCTTTCTCTGCCCCTCTGCCACTTGTGCTATCTCTCTCTCTCAAAAATAAATAAACACTGAAAAAATATTAAATAAAAAAAGAAAATGGTTCTGGGTAAAATCTAGTTCTAATATGGGTAATTATCATTATCAAGCAAGGCTATTATTGAGTACAAGTAGTTTTTACCCATGTGCTCCATTTCCCTTCTGAATTATTGTCAATTATAAAATACTAAGGTACAAGTTATACTATTTGTTGAATACTTAATATGTGTCAGATACTGTGTTGCGTCTTCTGCATACACAATCTCATGTTCACAACAAACTTAGGAGGAACATTTAGGAAAATCAGTTGATGCCCATGGGAAGTAGCAGCATGTCAGTGGATAAAAACTGGTCAATAAACTTTTTTCTCATATGATCTTAACTATTGAATCCTGAGTATATATAATCTCCACTCCTAATGTTTTTTGAAATCATTGTAAGAATTTGTTAACTTTCATTTAATGATGTCCCATTGGTCATCTCCTTATTATCTGTACACACAGTTATTTTCCAGTATGCTCATAAAAGTACCATAGCTTCCTTTTATTCATGTGATTTGTTAGATAAGAAAATACAGAACAATAGGGCACTCATGCCTTTGGTGGGGGAGAAAATATTATAAATTATTATTATTTGTTAAAAATAAAATCTTTCTGCTTATATTCTTACAATGAAAAATCATTATTTTGACTCCAGATGAAACCTATGTATAATTATTTCTGCAGTGTGATGTATGTTATATTTTAATTCCATTCCAAATAACCAATATTTAAGCTGAATAACATAAAGAAATCATAACAGATATGATATTTACTATCTGTGTTTTTTAGTTAACGAAGACAGAAAACCAGTCAAAACTTACTGCTTCTATAGCTCAGGGCAAGTTGTCTTTGCATTTTTATCCATCTTTCTTTTAAAAATAAAAAAGACCTTTTTGAAGGATGTCATTAATAGACATATTTATACATATTTGACAGATATACATCATTCCAAACATACTTCCTTGAATCTAATACTTGTTTACATATATTCATCTACATACCAGAGTTTTACAGATACCCTTTAAACTTAATGTCCTTTTGTCTGTACGAGTCTCCTGATACATAGTCATCAAATAATGATGATGTTAAAAATCTAGAAAGTTTTTTTTAATAAAGAGCAGCTTACTTCTTGCTTCATAGTGTACTTTAGATAATTGTTGTCACTTCTGGGTGCCTGATTCTGGTGTCAAGAATCACATCACCAGTTCTGAATATGCTTGTTGGTTAGAGAATAGACAATTGCTTCTAGTTTGTCATAGGAACAAGCAATGCAAAGAGTCCCTTTTATTGCCAGGCATTATAATGGAGGGGACAGGATCGAGATTCTTCAGGATGAGCTCATCTCTCTGATTTTTAGTGCTTGGGGTGATGGCTTCTAGTTATCGCTAGTATTGTTACCTCAGTTTCAGGACTTTGTGAAATTATGAAAAAGTAAAGAAAGATTTTCTAATATTGACAATAATTTATAAGAAAGGGCTAGTATTATTTAAGATAAAGGCAGCTTAAAATCTTTCCCAACAGTTTTAGAAATACTCTTTTTTTTCATGCCCAAACCAGGTAAAGACAGCACTAAGGAAAAGAGAACAACAGGCCAGGATCCCTGGTGAACATAGAGGCAAAAGTCCTCAACAAATACTGGCAAACCAAATCCAGCATTACATTGAAAGATGTTCTAAAATCACCAGGATCAAGCACTGGTTCAATATTAGTATTTCATCATGATATATCACATCAAGAAGAGAAAGGATAAAACCACATGGTCATTTCAACAGATTCAGAAAAAGCAACTAACAAAGTACAACACTTGATTCATAATAAAAACCCTCAAAAAAGTAGGCCTATAGGGAACATACCTCAACATAATAAAATCCATATATGAAAAACCCACCACTAACATCATCCTTAATGGGGAAAAGCTGAGAACCTCACCCCTAACATCAGGAGTAAGACAGGGATGTCCACTCTTGCCACATTTCTTCAAATAGTACTGGAAGTGCTAACCACAGGAATCAGACAACAAAAAGACATAAAAGGCATTCAGATTGGTAAGGAAGAAGCAAAACTTCACTGTTTGCAGATGACATGATACTGTGTATAGAAAACCCAAAAGACTCCACTAAAAACTAAAAAGCTGCTAGAACTGTTAAACAAATTCATTAAAGTCATAGGATACAAAATCAATGTACAGAAATCTTTTGCACTTCTGTACACCAGTAATGAAGCGGCAGAAAGAGAAATTAAGAAAAAAATCAATTGCACCAAAAACATAAAATACCTAGGAATACACCTAACCAAAGAGGAGGTGAAAGACTTGAAAACTATAAAATAGTGATGGAAGAAATTCAAGGTGACACAAAGAAATGGAAAGACATTCCATGCTCATGTCATTCTACCCAAGGCAATCTACATGTTTAGTGCAATGCCTGTGAAAATACCAATAGGATTTTTCACAGAGCTAGAATGAGCAATCCTAAATTTGTATGAAACCCCAAAAGACCCTGGCTAGCCAAAGCAGTATCAAAAAAGAAAAGCAAAGCTGGAGTAATCACAATTCAGGACTTCAAGTTATATTACAAAGCTGTAGTAATTGGAACAGCATGGTACAGGCACAAAAATATGGAACAGAATAGAAAACCCTGAAATAAACCCAAAATTATATGGTTAATTAATCTTCAACAAAGCAGAAATGAGTCTCAATGGGAAAAACACAGTCTCCTTAACAAATGGTGTTAGGAAAACTGGACAGCACCATGTAAAAGAAAGAAACTGGACCCCTTTCCTACACCATACACAAAAATAAATTCTAAATAGATTAATGACCTAAATATGAGACTTGAAACCATAAAAATCCTAGAAGATAACAGAGGCAGGAACTTTTTTGACATCGGGTGTACCAACATTTTTCTAGGCATGTCTCCTGAGGCAAGGAAAACAAAAGCAAAAATAAACTATTGGGACTTCATCAACATAAAAAGCTTCTGCACAACACAGGAAACAGTCGACAAAAGTAAAAGTCAATGTAGGGAATGGGAGAAGATATTTGCAAATGACATGTCTGATAAAGAGTTAGTATACAAATTATATAAAGAACTTATTCAGTTCAACAACTGAAAAAAAATCCAATTAAAGCAGACAGAAGACATGAACAGACATTTCCCCAAAGAAGACATACATATAGCCAACAGACACCTGAAAAAATGCTTAGCATCACTTACCCATCAGGGAAATGCATGTCAAAAGCATAATGAGCTATCACCTCACACCTGGCAGAATGGCTAAAATCAACACCACGATAAACAACAGGTGTTGGTGAAGATACGGAAAAAGAAGCTATTGCGCACTGTTTGTGGGAATGCAAACTGGTGTAGCCACTCTGGAAAACAGTATAGTGGTTTCTCAAAAAGTTAAAAATAGAATTGCATGATGGTTAGCAATCACACTACTGGGTATTTACCCAAATAATACAAGAACACTAATTCAAAGGCATACATGCACCCCTGTGTTTATACCAGCATTATTTACAATAGCCAAGATATGGAAGCAGCTCAAGGATCCACACATTGATGAATGAATAAAGTAGATGTGGTATGTATATACAATGGAATATTACTCAACCACATAAAAGAATGAACTCTTGCCATGTGCATTGACATGGATGGAGCTGGGGAGTGTAATGCTAAGTGAAATACGTCAGTCAGATTTTAAATACATATGATTTCAAATACCATATACAAATACAAATACCATATGATTTAACTGAGATGTGGAATTTAAGAAACAAAACAAAAGAGCGATGGAATAAGAGCAAGAGAGAAAAAGACAAGAAACAGTCTCTTAACTGTAGAGAACAAACGCATGGCTACTAGAGAGAAGGGAGGGTAGCGGGGATGGATTAAACAGATGGTGGGGATTAAGGAGTGCACCCATGGTGATGGGCCCCAGATGACGTATGGAAGTTTTGAATCACTACATTGTACACCTGAAATTAAGAACGCACTGTATGTTTAAAAAAAAACAGCAAAAGAAAAAGAAATACTATTTTATCTAAAATTAATGTATTTGTAGTATGAAACAACAGAAACTTCTTCCATCAGCTCTAATTTCTATGGTCTTAAAACTGTGCTTTACAACAAATTCCAGTCATTTTTTTTTTCTTCCAACCTGGGATTAATTTTATCTCAGGGAAATTCTTTCTAATTCCTTGGACCTCTTCTCTACAAACAGGTTTTATTTGTAAATAATGATGTGTTTAAATGTTCATGTTAATACCAAATTGTTTTTATTTATGAGATTATTTATGATCTGTGGAAGGAAAGAGATGGCTTATACTGTCTTTTGTCAGCTTTCTCTCCTCGGAGATGTCATTCCTGATTTTTCTGAGTTGCCTTAGGAGACTTTTGTTTTCTTGCTGGTCAAAATTTATCCCTTGCTTTTACCAAAAACTTCCTAAGTTGAGTCTTAATTATTTCACCATTGTTAGAATAAGTCCTGTAGTGAAAAGATCCACATTAGATTCATGATTGTATCTTTAGTATTTGGCACTGTGCCTGGTATTATGTGTTCAACAAATAATTTTAAATGAGTATATACTTTTTTAACTTGTTTTGTTGAGTGTGGTTTTATAAATAAAATAGTACTGAAAATAATTCTGCCTGCAGAAGTTGAATACCTGGTGAGCTATCATAGCTCTGTTGGGCCATGCCTCAAATGAGCGTGCCCCAAATGACTTCCTAAGAGGGGTCACTTTACAGGAATGTTTTCAGAGGCAGTTGCTTCTGTGTAGAGGAAAGGATCAAATCTTAGACCCGTGTAATAAGCTCTGAATTTTTGGAAACCACGTTCATTAATAATAATATCTGTCATCTTGCCTAGTTGGTTCCCTTCCTCTTTTCTCTTTCTCCTTCCCTCCTTCCTTCTTGTCTCCCTCCTTCAAGAGTTGGCATTTTTATCTCTTATATTCATGTTGGGGTAGATTCAAGAAAAGTAAAAAGTAAGGTGGTGGGGGAGGAACTGAAGAGAAAAGGAATAATATATACAGATTACAATATAGAGAGCATTTACCTACTTAACCCAGTGAGGGCTACATGTGGGCTATAGGAATATTTTACAAGCTGGAGAATGTGAGGGCATCAGATATTCTGTTTTGCAATCACTGTGTACAATTTTCCATCAGAAGGCTTTCTTCAGAGAAAATGCTATCAACCAAATGGAAAGGCGGGGCATTGTTTTGGAATGGTCAGAGTCTTTTGTACTTGAAGAAAAACATGTCTTTTCTTATGTTAGTATTGATGTGATATATTTAATCAGACTTTCAAAATGTTATTTTATTTATTCCATAACTATTTTCTCTGAAGAGTGATCATCCAGGACAGCGGGGAAGGTGGGAAACTCCAAGGATTTGAAACCGTGTGCCTTCGATTTTTTTTTTTCTGACTGAAACTTTTGGGACAGAAATATAAAAGTTTATTGTGGACTCTGATAATCAAATAATAATTTTGCCACTCCGCCCTGTAATGCTTTCTCAGTGTTTTGTTTGTTTAATCTTTCCTACCACCTTGCCTCCTTCAAAACTTGCCCTGTGGTCCCATCCTTCAGGCATTCATGGTCTGCTTTCCAAATTGACTGGCAGCTAATCTTATAAATGAATCCATTTTAATGGCTGCTGATATGATACTGGGGCTTGAGGTCAATCCTTCCACCTAGTTAAGTTGTTAAAATTTTTTAAGAGGCAGTCTGATGAAGCGAAGTGAGCATGAGAGCACTACTAATTCTGTAACTTAAATAAGTTGTTTTATTTAAGTTTGCGCCCCAGCCCAATAAACATGATGGTAAAATAATTTATTTATTTAATTGATTTCTTTATTTCTCAGGGAACTATTAAAGTATGTGTTAGAAAGTATGTGTTAGAAAAAGTGGTATGTATAACACTGATTGATTTAAAGACCTCCTTAGAAACAATGATTTAACCCAAAGCAGTGAAGATGTATATAGTTTCTGCAACACTCCCAAGTACAGGATTTGTGGAATTTCTAAAATGTCCCATGTAGAGAGATCATAAATATACATAAATCACTATTATAAAGAACACAGTGATGAAAAATATTAGAGTTATAATCAAATACTGTAGGAGTTCAAAGGCAGAGATCATCTTTGAATTTCCAGCATAGAGATGTATGAATCAGAGAGGTGTTCATTTAAGAGGTAGCAGATAGACTTCCAAAAAATGGGAGGGTTTAAGCATAACACTAATGATGGGTATTTAGAGCACTATACCACACAGAGAAGGCTTTCAAAACACAGAGAGATTGACTCAATCTGTACCCCAGAAAAACAGAGTGTCAGGGAGGCTGCTTTCAGCAACATTACTCTTGTCAGTTATGTAAAACTTAAGAATATATACAACTATGAAGATACACAAGCATTAACAAAAGGCTCCAGAATTACAAGGAAGTGACTGCAGCTTGCTTGATCATTGGGAATTATATTTTTGGAAGTACTATCTGAAAATAATAGTATTTTCAGCATACAAGTCCAAACTTCAGAAATAAAAACTTTGTGCCGACATCATAGCCTACATATTAAATTTTTCTGTCAATGAAGACATTTTCAAAGCAAATAAGTATACTCATGTATTGTATTTATTGCAGATGCCATAAGTAAGAGGATTAAATGGCTGATACACTTAATTCTTTAGTGTTTGGTACTACACAGGACTTGTTCTCCCAAATTTGGGAAACCATATCAAGACTTCGGAAAACGTTTCAATAGTATGATGAGAGATGGCATATTTATATAGTGCGAAAGTATCTCCCCTCTAGACACATATTCGTTACAAAGGGAAATATGCTAACTCTATAGCGGAGAAGCCTGGCAGACACAACTTTAACCAAACCATCAAAATGACCATTACTAGTAGAAGGACATGTGGATCTCACGTACCCCTGCGATGGAGCACTGATAAGGACACAGCATTGCCCCGGGGATGTCCCGGCAATACTACATAACCTCAGACTCTTCATGAGGAAATACCAGACAAATATAAATTAAGAGACAGTTATAAATAGTGGCCAGGATTCCTCACTCACATCAAGCTCATGAAAGACAGGCAAGGATACAGTTTGTAAATTGGCCAATAGTATTATATCAACATGAATTTCCTGGGGTTGATAATCATACTATTGGTTATATTAGATGTTAACATTTGGAGAAACTGGAAGAGGAGATAGAATTTCCGTACTATCTTTGTATTTTTGTACAATGTACAGTTGTAAGTTTGAAATGATTTCAAAATTTTAAAAATTCAAATAAAAAGATTTCAGTATTATATGTGGTGAATTGTTGATAGTGTTAGGTATGAACTCAAGTATCCTAGGATCTGTGTTCATTGGTAATGTGTTCAATTTTTAGTCTCTTTATTATTCTATTCCCTGCTCTATTTTTTTGAAACTCTTCTTAAAGAGTAATAATTGTGCTTGTTCACTGGATGAAACATTTTAAACCCATAATAGAATATCACTTTTAGACCAGTCTTCTACATGTTTCTATCCTTGGCTGAGAGTACTTTCTAGAGCACTGTTACTTCCCTAGATTAAAGGCTTTCAAAGTAATACTATCATTTTCCCTATGTTTTTTGTTCATCTGTCAAATCATTGTGCCATCCTTTGACTCTCCAGTATTATAACCCCAAAAGTCACCTCCCCATTCCAAATATAGATCTTTCCATCCAGGTAAAACTCACCCTAATCACAGTTGACTAGAATGTTGATGAAGAACATTTACCTGTTAAAGCTTGTCATTATATTTATTTTCTTCTCCATCTGTACCACTTCACAATGTAAAAAAAAAAAAAAACAGCTACATCTGGATTAATATGGTTATTGAGCTATGAAAATACCTAGCAAGCTGTGGTCTTTAGTTCTACTGTGCACCAACTATCTTTTTCCCCATTAATAAATGTGACCTGTGAAAAAGCATGCAACTTTACCATATCAGGAGTAGATGATATGGTAAAATTTCAAACTGCAAATATCAATCAAGTGCACTGATGTTCTATAGTAAGATTTCTTGCTTCATTTTAGTCAAACAGAATCTATGGCTGATTTGTACCAAAAGTTTCTCCTTTAGAGTTTTTTTTTTCTCCTGGAGAAAACAAACCTTCTCCAGCAGACCAGTGCTCTGCAGGTCAGGACCTCTATGGACCTCCTGCCTATTGACTAACTTTTGGCTGTTGCCCCCCACTGCTGTCTTCTGTGTCTGTTAGCCCAGACCTCTCATTTCCATGATGATTCCTCCCTAACCATGCCTTCCAAAGGATGGTCTCCCCTGGGTCTCAAGATTTGAATCAGGAAGTGGTAGTGGGTCAGCCTGTGACAAGGAGTGGGGTCTGGAAGGTCAGGGAGGGTTTCTGGCGGCAAAGAGGTATACTGTGCCAGGTTTCTTGAGCAAGAGTGGTGACTCCTACCTTCCTCCTTCCCGAATCTGAAAGGAATCCAGAATTGGTGCCTCCTCCTTCCAGATACACTTCCAAACATTTGCAAGAGCCAGTCATAACCAAGGTGAATGCTTTCAGACACCTGGGATGAGCTGACTTCCTGTTTGTAGGAATAGACCACAGAGCAAAGGGCAAAATATGGCAGGGTTTTTTCCCCAATCTTACATGTGGTCTCTGCATAGAAAACTTATTTTATATGTGAACATGCAGGTGGAGGCTTTCTAGGTTACTTCAGATCATGGTTTTGTTTTTGAAAACACCTTGAATTTTCTCCCAAAATTCTCCCAAAACTATTACTACTTGGAGCCACATTTTCTCTCTTCTATTTCTCTATCTTGAATGTGGTAATTTGCAGGTTTCAGAAGGCCTTAGAGTAATAGAAAGAATATCCAGTAAAGTAAAAGTAAAAGGTCCCAGACTTTGTGTTATATGTTCGTGTATGGTGGCATATACATGTGAATTTGCTTCTTAATGCTGTGCACATTGATTGCTATGACATTTTAGAAACTGTAGCCAAAGGGAGCATTTTTATTCTTGAGAAATGCAGTGATTCAACTGGCTCTAGGTTTTAGACAATTCCAGGGTCTTGTTTTGGAGATTTTAGGCACTGAATGCATGAAAAGGGAATGTTTCTATTTTGCCACCACCATTATGTTATCTTTTCCAGTGCAATTACAAGCTAATTCAGGGCTCTTTGTGTTAGACTAATGGCTTCTGATTCGCTGCTGTCACCCAGTACCTCTTCATGCACTTTTAATAACATCTGCAGTGCCCCCAGCACTTACCTAGGGTGAGCATTTTTCTCTAAGTAGAGCCTCATCTTTGGCAAATCATTAATGGAACATCAAAAAGATCCCATCTGTTAGAGTTACATATGGCTAAGATCAGAATTATCAAATATCTCATTTTTTCTTTATTCTTTTTTCTTTTTTTCCCCCCTTTCTTATCCACACAATAAATGTAGTTGTCAGCAGGATAAGTTCATGCGCCGGATAAGGTCACAATTTCATTTAGTGACAACTTCCAACAGTACGAACTTACAAGGTTCGATTTATTAAAGAGTCAGAAGGGATAAGATCACTGCATGGCCAGCCTGATTTATCAGGGTTTGACTGGAGCACTTGAATAGGGAATGTCGTATTTCAAGTTTATGTTCAAAACTGTAGTTTAGTATGTGTTATGACTGTATGACTCAAAAATTGAGAAGGAAAATTAGAAAAGGTATCCCTATAAGGCGATTTGTAGCCACTTACCAAGAACTATCATTTCCTGTGCCAAAACATGCTTTTGAGATGGCTCAACATAGCATAATATAAATAGCCCTATTTGTCTTAAAATGCAGATGAAACATGCTGTTATTAATGCCCGAGGAAACAGACGCGGTGGCAGAACTGCACTTTGGCTGTGAAGATAATCAGCAGTGAAATGATCATCTCACCCTCTTGTGTATCTGGCGGGCAGCCGTCAAATGGTTAAACCATAAAATAGCATGAGCTCTGCCATACTTCAGCCACCTTGGCTGACTTTGAAAATGTTTTGAGATTTTTAGAATCTTTGAGCGCTTTTTGAACTCAGCATGACTTCGGGGCTGTCCATGTTTGATACCATGATGTATAATGTTTTCCAACCATGAAGAAAATATAAATATGGGTTCTGACTCTATAGCCTTCTGTTATAGGAAGGCCTGATAAACATTATGAGCTAATTCATGTGGTCTGCTTTAAAATTTGGTTATATATGTAAAACCAAGTTCAAACCAATCCAAATTTTATTTTCAGCAAATGAAATATGATCTTCTGTCATCTCATTTATTTGCAACCATGGCCTATGAAATCTGAGCCTGGAGTTAAGGGATGTTCTGTAAATACCGTATACATTTATGTCATCAACTTAATACTGGATTCAGTCGAAGCATGATTGCTGATAACTATGCTAAAAGACCCAACATCTCGTCTGTTTCCCTTTGGTATACTACAGTTTTCAAAAACTTCGCTTTATTAAGAGCCATCAAAAGGACCTATTTAAAAGAAACAAAACAATGGCTTGGTTGTACTTTCAACAAAATAAGAGTTGAGGGTATCTCTCTTGATTTTAAGTATTTCTTTCCACCAGTGAATTTCTTTTATTTGCACAAAAAAGTGAGTTGATATCTTAAAAGCTGCAGTATGTTTGGTAGTGATTTCAGACTTAGGGCTTTTTTTTTTTTTTTTAAGTGAGGCTATCATAAGTCTTTGAGTAATCACAGACTTTTAAAAGTATGCATTATCAAGAAGATAAGAGAAACAGTCCTCAGCACTAACAATATTATCTTTTACCAAAATTGATTAGTCCATCCTATGTGTCTCAAATATTTTGTGTGAACTTACCCAGCATTTAAAAAAGGGGGGGGGCTTCTTTTTGAAGAATAGCTACAAAAAATATGAACTGAGATGAGAGGAAAAATCTTTAGTTTTCATCCTGCTCCATAATTTATAGATGAGGTAACAGAAGTAAATGTAGTAAAATGCTGAACAAATCAAATGTATGATTGTTGTATTACAAAGACAAGACACACTAAGACAACATTTTTTGTTCTTAAAATCAACTTTAACTGTACTAAAAATAAGTGTATGAACTTATAATTTTCACACAATCAACTATGTTCAGTTTATATTTTGCAATTACCACATGTCACAAACTATATTGATTACCAAAGGATAAACAGAAATTTAAAACTATACCTGTATTACAATGTGCTTATTTATATTCCTGTTGAGGTGAAAAGGGTTATCAAAGAGAAACCACCTGGGAATAATTAAATGCAAAACTGTGTATCATTGGAATATAAATGCCATGGGGGTACTAGGGAAGGAGAACTCAGTTGCTGGGGTTTATTTCTGGAATTCAGAGACATCTGGTGAGAGAATAGCTTTGGGTTTGATCTTGCAACATTAATAGAGTTTATCAAGGCAGCCAGAAGTATAGTGTGTGTGCCAGGTAATAAGAACAGTTCTCAGAAATGTGATGGTGAACCTGGACATGAGGAGAAAGGTACAGTGAGGAGACTTTCTTGATCTCGAATGAAGAAGAGTCTGTTCTGAGTCGCAAAACAGAAAGTGAGGCAGACACCATGGAACAACATTGTGGTGAAGATTCAGGCATAAAAACTCCAGTTGGGATGGTCAGAAAGGCACTAGTGAAGGAACTTATAGCATGAGTGAGTTGGTGACCATGGAGTTTTAGTGTGTTTATGCTGATAGGGATTTGGAGCTGTAGAGTGAATTGAGACTGACTGGAAGTCTACATCTGAGTTGATGAAACCTGGGGAATGCTGATAAGAAAGGTGACCCACCCATACCAAAAAAAAAAAAAAAAAAAAAAAAAGAAAGAAAGAAAGAAAGAAAGGTGAATCTGGAAGATACTTGAAAGGAAGATAAGCCAAAGTATGGTGTGTATTTTGGATAGAAATGTGAAGAGGGAATGTGACCACAGACACTGGTGAATGGTCACATGTGTTGATGCAAGTATGTGGACATGCTCCTAGAAAGCTTCAGTGTTTTTGTGGGGGAAGTAGTAAGTATTTATGAGGCACTTTGCATGTGATATGATGTGAAATAATCCTCCCAGCAGTTATATGAAGAAAATACTGTATTTCCCATTTTATATGCAGAAACTGAAGTTCAGAGGGGTAGAGGACTTGTTCAGGATCCTTTTTCAACGGACTCTTCTCCAATTCAGTTTTGAACTCATTCCAACCTGTGTTCTGGCTTCTCCTTCTACCAAACTCCTTTCACTCTGCATACTCATGATTTCCATTTCCTAAAAAGCTATCTTTCTGGGTCTTATCTCACTTTCATAAATTTTCACATTACTTGATTGATCCCTTCTCCTTCATATTCTCAGTCAGCCCATTGACTGCTGTATCGGTTTCTCCTTTATCCTCCCGCACTTCTAGTTTTCTGTGCCTGCTCCTCTATCATTCTGCTTTTGACGATCCTTGGAACTCTGTCTTAGGTCTTCTTATTTTATTGTGATATATTCTGTCCTGGGTTAATAACACCAGGCTTTTATTACCATATACCAGCTGGTTTTCACTTGTGGATAAAATGCCAAAATTTGTCATTCTAGTTAAGACCTTGCTTCTGGGTCCCAGACTTGTACTTGCCCACCTAAAATCACCTCTTGCCTTCCTTACAGCCACTTTGACCTCCATATTTCCAACATCTAACTCTTCATCTTACTCTTAAATCTTGTTTATGTTTGTTCTTTATCTCAGAGATATATGACGATTGGCCCATTTGTTTAAGCAGATACCTGAACATTATTGTTGGATTTTCCCTTCCCTAACTCCTAAAATCTGAATAATCACTGGGTTCTCTGGTGTCTGCTTCCCAAGCCTTATGAATCGATTACATTTCCTGAAATTTGTTGAAGGTCCAGGCTTCTTTGGTTTGTTGCTTTATGTTTGACCATAACTCATGGTCTGATATTTAGTAGATACCCAATAAATATTAGTAGAATCAAAGAACGATAAGGTAATGTAAGGAGGCAGAAAAGAATGAATAAAGAAATCAAACAGGAATTGGAACTTTGCTTTCTGATTTTGAAATATCTGTCTTTTTAAGTTAAACATCTATTTTTATGATAAGCTGTTGGTCCTGGGACTTTGACCCACCATTCCAGGGTTCTTTCTACCTCTCGTGATATATCATATCTGGGGAAAGAAAATCATGGTATCAGGGCACCTTACCAAGTAGCAAGTGAGTGCAAAATTGTCTACCAATGATGAAGCCAAATAACTCATTTTCAAGGCCATTTAGTTCATTATTGGATCGAGTTGACTAAAAGTTAATTATTTTTGGTGCAATAATGTTTCCTCTATTTCATGACACTTATTTATCTTTAAAAATTTTTAAATATTATATTGTTAAGCAACATCTAAGTTAAATCAAATATAACTTCCACTTATAAATGTCTTCTCTTGCTATCATTAACCTGTGTAGCTTTGGTAGTGTATACATGCTAATTATTTTCAATGTGTTTGTGGTTTTCTATCACATTGTTGTGAATAAATGGATAGTTTTATTTAACTACTTCAGCAAAAGAATGGAGTTTCCTAAACCTCAAAATAACTTCTTGATAAGCAAGAAAGGAGACTGAGATTTGCCTGTTTGCCTAGTAAAGTTGAAAAGATTGACTTGTTGGCTTGAACAGTTACTGGACTTTCTGTTATGGCCATGTTTAAGAGCTCATAAAAGTAGTTTTAGTTTGCTTAAAATTTTAATGCAGAGTCAAAGACACCTCAAGAACTTTGGAGATATTTGGGTATCACTTTATGATCTGCCCTAAGTTTGTAGTTCTTAATCCATTAAAAGACTGAGATACTTGTAAATCCACAGGTATAGATAAGAAGTCACTGTTTGACTGAGTCTGAACCCTTTTCAAATGAAAAATGTCAGTGGCAGAGAGAGAGAATGAATTCCTTTTTTAAAAGGTTTTCAAAGATCCTCTGATTTCTCTGGTATCACTAAAATGTGACATGACTGTTTTTTTAGTGTATAAAAACAAGCAAATTATTTGGTCATCATTTTTATGTGGAAAAGAATATTCTTAATCAGTGTTTAGCTGAGGGATTGAAATGTATTTTATCTTGAAATGGTAAATTGTAAAGAAATTGTTTAAAATTTAAGTATCATTGAAAAATTCAAAGAACTCCTATCAGATAGAAATTAAGCAGTCTCTTTTCAAATAGAATAAAATCTTAAAGATTTAAATCACTATATTATCACTTTTGAATATGAAGGAATACATTGTGGGACATTTCCCACTAAGTCCTTTTCGACATCATACTGAATTGTTAGCTAGGCTCTGTCTCTGAGAATTTAGGGAATAAGGGCCCTGCTTCCAATGCACTAATCAAAAAGATTGTACAAGGATGAAAACATTTTCAGGGGAAAATCTCAGAAATGGGTTTGTTATTCTACAAAGAGAAAACAAATTGTTGTTCCATATTCCCTGGACTCTTGACTTGATATTTAAGCATGTATTATTTATTCTAAGTATTCTGCTTATAAAGCTATATTTCAGAGGCTTAGAACATTGAATCATTTTGGGGTCCATTTTCCTCATTGCTGATCATCTGTAGCTACTGATACATCAGAATGAAAAAAAAAAACCAGGAGGGCAGAGGTGTGTGTTGTCTCTCAATTTAATGAGTTTAATGAGTTCTTCTATTTTTCGTGTATTTGACAAGTAGGAGCAGGAAGGGGCATGCGAAGAAGGGAGAATGAAGGTGTAGTTCTTAAAGTGACGTTTTTTTACTGTGGACATGGAATTGTTATTTTCATTGCATCTTCATTGTCCCGATACAGATAAATTTATATTTCGTAATGGACACGATGTCAACAACACTCAATATTTTAGCTGATTGTGGTTTACATACTTTCTTTGGTTTTCAGGATGAGCAGTAATAAAAACATAAAAAGTGATGTCTGTTATTTTAACTCTTAAACAGAGGTGACACAAATGTCATCTCAGGTTGATGGTATTGCTTTTAAAATCATTAAGATTGGGGTGCCTGGGTGGCTCAGTCGGTTAAGCATCCGGCTTCAGCTCAGGTCATTATCTCATGGTTCATGGGTTCGAGCCCCACGTCAGGCTCTGTTCTGACAGCTAGCTCAGAGCCTGGAACCTGCTTTGAATTCTGTCTCCCTCTCTCTCTGACCCTTCCCTGCTCACACTGTCTCTCTCTGTCTCAAAAATAAGTTAAAAAACATAAAATTTTTTTTTAAATCATCAAGATTAAATCTACATATTTAAGATCGTTACTGACTTGAAAAGAAATCAAGGTCATACATAGTAAGACAAAACATTTATGCTAAATTACCTACCATAACTTATATATAAGTTAGAAAATGTCATTACTGAATACATTCTATTTTATTTAAAACTTTCCTCAGCTCTCTATGGTATATGGTTTCCATTTATACTTCTTATTCATCCATTCCTCTCCACTTTCATGTCACTCTTGAGCAGGTTGAGAAGAAATACCAATAAAAAGAACTAATAAATTATATTATTAAGATTAATATCTTAATATTACAAAGCTTTTGCCATGGTAATATGGTATAGTGATACTATCAGGATAGTAATATCATAGATTTTATTATTTAAAGGGAAAGACTCTAATTCTCCAATTCCTGATTGAGATTTTGTTTACTCTAAAGAGTTTTTAGGCTGATGGCGATTCTTTGAAACTTCGAAGACTTCATTTATTTATTTTTTATTAATTCATTTCTTTCTTTTTCATTTATTTAAAAAATTTTGTGATGTTTCTTTTTGAGATAGAGAGAGAGAGAGAGAGAGAGAGAGAGAGAGCGCGCGCATGAGCAGAGGAAGGACAGAGAGAGGGAGACACATAATCCAAGGCAGGCTCCAGTCTCTAAGCTGTCAGCACAGAGCCCAGAGCGCAGAGCCTGATGCAGGGCTCAAACTCATCAACCTCAAGATCATGAGCTGAGCTGAAGTCACAAGCTTAACCAACTGAGCCACCCAGGCGCCCCTAATTCATTTATTATTTAAGTGAGCATTTGATGAATTCCTATTTTATGCTAATATGTGTACCGTCTTTACTTCCTGTTTCGCTTTAATGATCCTAATATAATAATTTGGAGGGAATCAAAGGAGGAAGACCATCCTAAACTGGCTGTTTCATAAGGTTTTTTTTTTGTTTGCTTGTTTGTTTTTTTATCCACATTATTGTGGAAACATAGAATCGACATCAAATACCAAATATAAAAAATGTAATGAGCTTAATTAAACAATTTTTTTTAATTTGGGAAAACATACATCTCCACTATTTTTACGTGTAGATATTTTATCCCCTGAAATTAGTAGTAACTGCAAAAAACTAATACGTACTTTCAAATACTCTCCAAATGTTGCTCACCACGAGTCTTGAATAACTATAATAAAGTTAATGAGTAAGGTTTATGTCTTTAATTCTAATTTTTAGGTACCTTGGTGATCAAATATAAAAATTTTACCTCTAAGCCGTTGTCCTAATGTTTTTTGTCTGTCTGTTTTGGCATCAGAGCAGTGCTTTCAGAAGAGTGTTATTATTTCAGGTTCTTAAGGAGTTACTAAATAGAGTTTACTTCTGTGGATGATGTGTGTGAAAAGGTGCAAAAAAGAAATTGGACTAAATCTGAATACAATTATAAGGACAAGTTTTATTTTGCTTTCAGGATCACAAGATCGGTTGTTTTTCAGACAAGCATAATTAATTCTCTGTATATGAATTCCAAGAATATTGTGTATGTAAAGCAAACACAAAAAAAGGTGGCTGTGGGTAAAGCACACGTGAAGGTACTCTAAACACCTCTTGTTTTCATTTCATTGTCTGCAGGAGAGCTGGAGGTGTTTCAGAAAGACGGGGAGCGAAAAATCCAGAGTCGGCAGCAACTTCCTGTGGGGACAACCTGGGGACCGTTTGTTGGGAAGATGGACCTGAATAATAATTCCTTGGTAGGTGGATATTCTGAGATGGTTGCCTCAGTATTTTGTCATAGCTCAGAAATGATCTCTGCTTGCTTCCCAGGGAAATCACTGAAAATAACAGTTTGGTTTTTCTTTTTCATGGACCACAAAACTTGGAGATTTTCCAAGTGGTTTGTCTCTGACAGTAATATACGCAGAATTTAGAAGGAAACAGGTTAATCATACTAAATGGTTATTTAGGAATGTAATTTATAAGGTTGTTTCTTTATCTGCTTAGCCAGACTAATACTACTCACACTTAATAATATATACAAATGCTTTTATTTTTAAGATGACACAAACTAATTGTCATACATTACAGGTTTACATGAGGAACAAGAAATAAACAACCTTGTTATTCCTTGGTAATACTATTTGTACCTTTTAGAGCAAAGATGAATGATTAGTGTCATAATTTTTATTAGCTTTTTCTGTAAAATCTCTGCAAAATCTACCTCTAGGTAAGATTATATGGATAGTTGATTAACTCCTGTTTTACAAAATACTGGAAAGATGGCATGTGTGGATACATTTAAACTTCATTTCTTAATTGGATACTTCAGTTTTCAGGTGCTGCCCTAGCAAATTACCTACCACAAACTTTGTGGCTTTAAAACACCACAAATGTACCATCTTGCAGTTGTGCCTGTCTGAGGTCTGAAATGAATCTTACTGGGCTAAAACTAAGCATCTACAGGGCTGAGTTCCTTTCTGGAGTCTCTAGGGGTGAATCGGTTTCCTTCACTTTTCCGGCTTCTCAAAGCTCTCCACAGCTCTTGCGAGGGTCCCTGCTTTTTTCAAAGCCAACAGTGGCTGATTTAATCTTCCTCACATCCACATTCTGATTCTGAGGCTTCTGGATCCCTCATTTACATTTGAGAACACCTGTAATTATAGTGGGCCCATCTGGGTAATCTAGGATAATCATCCTCTTTTGAGGTCAGCTGATTAGCGACTTTAATTCCATCTGCTTCCTTAATTCCCTTTCGCCATGTAATGTAACATTCACAAGTTTCAGGGATTAGGACATTAGGACCTTTCTTATTTAAGTGATAATACAAGTGATAAAGCTTGGGGAGACAAATGGTTTATATTATTTAGAAGATCCACAAGTTTTATATATATATATAAAACTGCTAAATGACTCCCTCTACCCTGTGGGACCATAAAAACCCCCAGAGGGGTTTGGACAAATGTACTGAACTCAGGAACACTGAGTTCTTCAATTTATTACATGAAAGAAATTTCTTCTTCAAGTTATTGAATGAAAGAAACTGGTATGTATGGATCTCTGCTTCTTCAGTGACCAATGGATGACACGGAGGTTATTGGTTCAACCACAAGTAATGATTGGAATAAATAGGAAATATTTGTGTCACCCAACTTTTAAACGACATGGGAGATTCTAGGGTGTGATTTTTACTTTTTAAATCTACATATTTATCCATAAAAGGATGAAGAAGACGATTTCACATATGTTTAAGAACTGAACAAGTTGTTAGACCAAGCTAAAAATTTAATAATCTGGGCAACTTAATTCCTAGTGGTCCATTTTACCTCCTTGAAAAAGGCTTTGCGATGTGGCCTCACAAACACTGCAGGCCTTTGTTGGTTGAGTTGTTAGTAGGCTGTTCTGTTGATTCCTTTGAGAGAATAATATTCTCCATGCCGATTTCTCAAGTGACGGCAAGAGGAAGATTGTCTAAACATCAAAGGTTGGGTTAAATGCTATTTTAAACCCATTTTTATCTGGACGTTTCTATTGGTTCTCTAGCTTAAAAAATGTTTTAGGCAATAAGATATTTATTTATCACTGCCTATCGTCACTAACACAATCTCTAGTTATTTCCCTGATATTTCTTCAGAAGTGGACTGCCACTGCAGTAGCACCTATTACTGAAGTAAAAATAAATGGTTTCTTTTGACTACATCATAATAATATCCATATGGAAATTCAAATTTTCATATTTATGTAATTATGTATTTATATATGTGTGTATATATGTAGGGTAGTACAATTATACATTTTTAGCATTTGCTAAATTTTGATGGGTGAAAAATAAATCTATTTGTGAAAGGTTAATTTCAATGAAATAATTTCCTGTTTCTTAGATATTTTTTTAAATATTCTTGGACTAATCTAAGGCTATTTTATGGCATATTTAATATTTTTAAAGGATTCAGCTTATAGATATGAAGAATTTTGACACTATTTGATACTATTTTAAGACTATGAATACTCTACAGAGTATCAAAACCTAGTAATGGGTAGTAGTTGTTTTATAGAAAATAATCCTAGTAGTCTAGTTTTATCCTTTTGCCTTAGGGTTTCAATATTGGATTCATTTTATTTCCTTAAACTATAGTAATTTTCTCTATTTAAAACCTTAGCTAGGGACGCCTGGGTGGCTCAGTTGGTTGAGTGTCCAACTTTGGCTTAGGTCATGATCTTATCTCACGGTTTGTGAGTTTGAGCCCTGCATTGGGCTCTGTGCTGACTGCTAGCTCGGAGCCTGGAGCCTACTTTGGATTCTGTGTCTCTTTCTCTCTCTGCCCCTCCCCTGTTTATGCTCTGTCTCACTCTGTCTCTCAGAAATAAATGAAATGTTAAAAAAAAATTTTTTTTAATTTAGCTGCTTTGCCAAAATGTACTTTAAAAGACTTTTCTTTTGTAATAGAATTCTTTTCCAGAATTTACTTCTGAATTTATGTAATCAAATACTCCTAGTACTCCCTGGAGTACTACCGTTCCTACTGTAGAACAGTTAGCTAACATATACCACATACTCATTCTTGTCTAGCCACTGTATAAAGAATTTGAAATGGATTCACTCATTTAATCCTCAAAAGAAACCAGAATTTGTGCCTATTTAAAATAGTGTTTAATAGATAAGAAAATAAAGGCTCAGACCTTTTGATTCCAGCATTTGTATTTTAAAAAATTGCTTAATGTGTATGTATTTTTGAGAGAGAGAGAGAGAGAGAGACAGAACATGAGCAGGGAAGGGGCAGAGACAGAGAGGGAGACACAGAATCCAAAGCAGGCATCAGGCTCTGAGCTGTTAGTACAGAGCCCGACACTGGGTTCAAACCCACGAACCATGAGATCATGACCTGAGCCGAAGTCAGATGCTTGACCAACTGAGCCACCCAGGTGCCCCCAGCATCTGTGTTTTTAATGTCCATGCCACACTGTTTCCTCAAAAGCATGTGTAACATCATTTGCACAGAATAAAAATGTTTGGGATTTCTTTACATAAATTCTAAATTTATATATAAAAAACTGCAGAAAATATGCAATGATTAGAATTATGCCCTTTTTTTCTTACTTTAGGAAAAATATTTTATGGTAATTCATAGACTTGGCATGATTATGAGTTAATTCAAAGACTCTTGCAATTTCATTACCTTGGTAATTTGGACAGTACTTTCATGTGTATTTTATGTCCTGAAGATAAATTTTCTTTATCATAAAATATATAGCCTCCTAACCCTTCCTCACCCAACGTTGAATCAAATTTGGAAGCAGCACACTCCTACAGCGCCTATTCGCCAACCAGTGTGATGTAAGTCTGCTCAGACTCATGGTGTTGGCTCGGGAGATTCAGCACACTAATTAATCCAACACAGTAATTAATTGAGCCACCATGCCAGATGTCAAATCCTTTTTATATCTTTCAAGTTCCCATCTTGAAGTGCATTAGCAATATGCCACCTTCTGCAGGAAGCCTTTGCAGACCAGGCATTTGGATATGTAGAGAGCATTTCAAGAAATACAGGCTATGTCGAAACACCAAACAAGTTGAGTTGACTAAAAGTTATTCTTGGAATTAAGTAACACACTGGACATAGAAATAAGTAATCATTTGGCCACACCTCATTATCTTTTTTGATACTTCATGTATCATTTAATGATTCAATAGTAGCAATAACATGTGGTTAATATATTCATTGGGCCAGATATGGGTCAGAGAGAGAGAGATAGGAGAGAGGGATAAAGGACATTCTCTGTAAGGAATTGGCTTATGGAGACTGGCCAGTCAGAATCTTCAGTGAGGGCCAGCAGGCTGGAGCCCTAGGAGAAACAACAGTGCAGTTAGAAGTCCAAAGACCAGTAGGCAGAGACCCAGAAGAACCAATAATAAAGTTCGTTGCTTAGAGAGGTCAGTCTTTTTGTTCTTTTCAGGCATTCAACTGGTTAGATGAGGCCCATCAATATTACAGAGGGCAATCTGCTTTATCCAAAGTTGGCTGATTCAAATGTTAGTCTAATCTAAAACACCTTCCAAAGAGCACTCGGGTGGCTCAGTCAGCTAAGCATCCAACTCCAGCTCAGGTCATGATCTTGTGGTTTGTGAGATCAAGCCCAGCATCAGGCTCTGTACTGCCAGCTCAGAGCCTGGAACCTGCTTCAGATTCTGTGTCTCCCTCTCTCTTCTGCCCCTCCCCTGCATGCTCTCTCTCTCTCTCAAAAATAATACACATTAAAAAACATTTTTAAATAAATAAAATACCTTCCAAGTTATCACACAAAATTAAGCATCATAGCCTCCAAAAGTCTACAATATATTGTTTCAGGTTTTTCAGGTATGATTGTACCCCCCTCAATAGACTGTTAGCCAGTGAGTGCGCCTTAACCTTGTCTCCAACATCCCACTTCTGTGCCAAGGAATAACTTACATTAAATGCTATTATGGTGACACAAACATCACTTTTTTAAAAGTCTTATAATTTTATTCAGAGGACTACTGACAAGGAAGATGTTTTAAAAATCACTTTAAATTATGGTCAATATCTGTTTTGGAGGTATTTTAGAATTTCTGTATTTCCATGTTGTACTTTTGAAGTTTCCTCCATTTTCTCCAAAGATCTTTGCAATATGCTAAATCATATGCTAGCACATAATGAGGGCTTAATAAGTGTCAAACAACAATGACTATTTGGAAGATTGGATGTCTGCAATTTAAGTGACATTTGCCCTTCCTTGCTTTTGAATATATCAACTGTCAGTAGCTAACTAGTCTAGTTCAGCCAACTGCTGGAATTATACAACATGCATACTTCATTAAATAGAACACAAATAGAAAGTCCTACGTTACTTAACTATTTCATAGTAAATTCATCACAACCTGTTAAATTCAATAAAGAAAACCCAATAGGGAATTCTCATTTTATTGATCCTGCTCAATCAGGATAGATTGTTTTATGTTCTCATAGGACATTCGTGACATTGAATTCTACAAATGGGAAATACATCTATAAAGGGTACCATAGGCAACATTTCATTGCCTTAATAATCAAATAATACAGGCATTAAGTTGTACCTTAAACTTTTTAAGATCGTTATCATTGTAAAAATGTGGTTGGGGGGCGCCTGGGTGGCTCAGTCGGTTAAGCATCTGGTTTCAGCTCAGGTCATGATCTCACGGTTCGTGTGTTCAAGCCCCACATCGGGCTCTGTGCTGACAGCTCAGAACCTGGAGCCTGCTTCAGATTCTGTCTCCCTCTCTCTCTGACCCTCCCCTGCTTGCGCTGTCTCTCTCTGTCTCTCAAAAATAAATAAAAACCATTTTTTAAAATGTGGTTGGGAAAGGAATTAGAGGTTCCTGTTCCATATCATAGGAAAGTGTCAGAATTTTTAGATGTATCTGTTTCTCCCCTTCTAGTTCTGACTCTTCAAGTACCAATCTCTGATCCTATTCATTGCCATATTCTTCAAGCTTCGTGTTGTACATACACATCCTATAGCAAGTACACCCTACCCAAATGTCTCTAGCATTCATCTGTGTAGTCAAAGGCTGCATAGTGGAAACATCTGTGACTTTCTATTAGGGGGCTTTTTTTCTAGCCTCAAGAGCAAATTCGCTGCAAGCCAGGCAAACTAGATGTGCTGGAGAACTAATATTTCCAGAACTAATGCTCAACCAATGAGGGACAGAAATTGGTGGATAAATACGCCCTCTTCCTTGCCTCTGCATTAGCTCTGAGAAGTGTTTTACACCATCTCTTAAAAGAGTTTGCCAGTGGAATTGAACTCCAGTTGGCTTTATAATGCATTCTTTATGGCGTTCCTTCTCTTTCCTGCTTCTCCATACATCTACTGAAATTTTGTGAGATTGCCTCCCCAGTGGACTGGTTGCACTTGAATCAATTTCATGGTAAGTTCTGGGGAAACTTCAACTGATGATAATGACGTAAATTTGAAAGTAATATCCAAATTATCATTGAGATTCTAGAGAACATAGATTTCTTTGAAAGTTTTTATTACTCAGTTTTAGATCTCTGCCTCTGGCACATAATAGAGATTCAATAAATGCTCTTTAAAATAAAAATCTAATTGGCTTTCCTTACCATGAGCATTCTGTTGGACCCTACCCATATCCTCTAATCTCCACCATGTCAATGATACAATTTATAATTTGGTGAGGCATTACTTTTTGTGGCGTCTTAACATTTCTTTTCATTGATGTTGACATTGGGAAAGATCTCTTCCTTTTTAATATTCATTCTAATCTAGGCTCAGGACTACCATACTTTCCTACTTCTCATTTCTCTCTGGGTCTTGGCTCTTTTGAATTTAACTGTGCATGTTTCCCAAAACACTCTGGCCTTTCTTCTCTTCTCCCTCTGTTCCCAGAGCCCCAGGGAGCTTATCCACTAGCAAAGCTTCAGCTACTAATTTACAAATGACATTTAAATTAAAAAATCTCTAACCTTGGCTTTTTACCCTTTCTCTAATAGCACATTTCAACTGTTTTGTAAGCCTTTCCTACTGACTTTCTCCAACTAAATAGTCACAAGGAGAGTTTAGTACTGTTTCCACCAACTGCCTCTCTGATCTTCTCCCTGACTTTCAACTTGGAATCACCTTTGATCCTATGTCTCTGTATCTCCTTTCCTACCTCTGCAAGAAGTTCATTCTACATGTTATTCTGTTTGTTTTCTCCATTTCTACCACTTCTTCTCTTATAGCTCAAATGTGTATTTATACACATAATCACACACATATGAGTGCATACACACACATCCCTCTCCTTTATTGCCTGTAACTACTACCCTTGGTTTCTTTCTTCATCTTTCAGGATTCTTGTTTTACTTCCAAAACCAGGTACTATAACTTCTGATTTCCTCAAATCTGCTCTTTTTTTCTGTTCCTGCTACCATCACTTTAAATGAAACCTCCTTCTTTTCTTCCTGATTATCATAATATTCTTCTCCTTTTTTTTTCTGCCTGCCTTCTTGTCTCCTTTTCCTTTATGCAAATCACAGTGTGTCCTAAAAACAAAAGTGGTGTCACTCTTTGTGCTTAAAATTATCCTAAAGCGCACAAGACAATAGACTCTCTTCTCACATCTCTCAGTATTTGGCCACGCTATTTCATCATCCTGGAAAGCCCTGTGTTCCACCCCTCACTCCTCTTTATCCCACTGACCCCCAATTCTTACTTAAAGACTCAGCTCAAGTAGACCTTACTTAAAATCTGGAATAGATATGGACTCCTCAAGTGTCCCCATGATGCTCTAGCTTTACTAGGATAAGAGCATTTATCACATAATTGTGTCTTTATTTTTTCTGTCTCCCTTGCAGACCATATGCTCCTTGTCTTTTATCTTTGCATCCTTCCTGTCTAGAGCAATGTCTGGCTTAGAGCTCAGGCCCAATAAATAACCTTTAAAGAATCAATTCTTTCCTTTAAATTCTCTCTAGTATTAGTGAATGATGCACATCTCTTTTTTTTTTTAGTTTAAAAATTTTATTTATTTTTTTTTACTTTATAAAGTTTCATATTTTTTTAACATATGCAATTATTTTCCATCGTTTACACTACAGTAGTTGCAATGACACTCAAAACAGAAAAGCAAAGTAAAAAATCAAAACACCAACTTCTGTTTCATGTAATTAGACTTATACAGAAATTAAAAGATTAAGTAACAACTAGTTAATCACCTAATTTCACAGCTATCTGAAGTGGCAGTCGTTATATAGCAGCTTATCTATGATACATTCAAGATAAATGATACAATATATTACTTGTTCATAGGCTACAACACAGCCTGCTTAATACCTCTTTACTTTTTTTTTTTCCTCTTCTTTTTTTTGGTGGTGGGGGTGGTTATGTTTAAATGAAGTTGCTTTTACAACACCAAAGACTTAATCATCCATTTCCTACATAAAAGGTAGCTACTTTTTTGCATGGACTGCACATCTCTTTATTCAAGATCCTTGCGTTTTTCCTCAGTCTTCATACCCATTTCTTTTGTTTCTGCAAGGATCTTGCTTCATCTGCCCAACTTAGCCATACAATTACTGTAGTCAATACTATCTCGTGTCTGTTTTTTGTTTGTTTATATATTTATGTTTGTTCATAATCTCTGTTGAGTGTGAGATTCAGCAGGGCAGGATAACTATATGTTTCTCCAGTTTTTACCAATAAGGAGATATGCCCATGATGGTTTCTTGATAAATATTGACTAGTTTCAGTGTAAGATTTGCAACCCCTGAAACAGTTAGGAAGGATGATGTGTTGAGCCCTTTGAGGCAATTATGATTTGTTTACAGGAGAATCAGTTTTAGATCCCTCACTATGACATGGGTGAAGGCCAAGAAGGTGTTCTGCTCTACCATGCTTTCTGTGAAGTCTCATCCAGCCTCGCTCTTTCCAGTGACAAACCATCTGGGAAATTCCATCTGTCTCTGCTTGGAAACTGAGGTGGCAGTCACCCACTGTGAGCAATTTTCTATTAACTTCTTGGATAAGATCAGTCAGATTTATACTGAATTGATGGGAACCGTAAGAGCAGGGTTGTTCCAAGAGAAGACAAATGTACTGATTCCTCTAATTGGGCTTAAGCCAGTTTCATTCACGATGCCCTTAGGTTCTAGTAGTGCAAGGACTTATAACCTTTTTAATTGTACCCTCTTCCCCTTGGGAAGCATTGGTGAAATTCATTATTGATGGTGGTTGTAGATTTGTCCCTTAGGGAGGCCAAGATCCTGGCTTCTCTTAAACTCTGTCTGCTTTGTGAAGAATTAATGGAAACTGAGTGGAAGCTGCTCGATGAAGGCATAAGACAAGACATTTAAAGCAGCAAAGTCTTAGAAAGTGACACATTCATCTGGTTTTTGGAACTAGAGTAGGTTTCTTGTTTTTTTGTTTGTTTGTTCATTTATTTGTTTGTTTGTAGGAGGGGGGAGAGGTTGGCATGGAATCCCATGTTGGTAAAGGCATCCTATAGAATGTGAGTCAGAAAGGAAGAACCCAAGCACAAAAGAGTTATTTCACAATTCAGATCTCTACAGAGGCAAACCAGATAAGTCAGTTGCATATGCATCTGAAGGGACTGATGGTATTACACTGTAGGCATAGTGATGTTGTTGGCAGTGGATGGAGTTATACTGTAATATGAGAATATAATGTTGAAATGAAAATATAAATTGTGCCTTTCCTGATAATTTGTACCTGCCTCCAAGATACGCCTTTTGTGTGTAGCTAATCTCTCTGCTAATCTCAGTCTTTCTTTGATGTATTGTTTCTTCTGATGGTGAAGTCTTTCCAGGTTCTTTACATTTGGACTTGCCTTTGAAAGGTGGGAACACAAAGACAATTCTCCCTCATATGTAGACAGTTAATTTATACCTTACTTACCTATGCCTGATACTTAAACACATTTTTGCCTTTGAATCATGATATATTGCTAAACCTATTTACCTATACTTAGGCCAAGTTTGAATAAACAAAAAGAATCATTTTCTTCATGTAAGATTATTCACTGTCCCCTTTGTCTAGAATTTAAGGAGAACTTTTATTGAAGATGATCTTTTTTAGGAGTTATTAAAATGACTCCACGTTATGCTGTATTAATTTATTCAGTATCTATGAGGAGTTCACTTGTTCGTATCATCCTGTGATCAAAGTTGTCCTACTAAGAAGCTGTGTATAAATTTGAAGAGAACAATGAGTGGTACTACCTTTCCCATGAAATGTAGGCGTCAAAGACAAAGTCTGGCTATTGGTTTATAGCTCTAGACACTTTTTGTGAAATTGTTCCTGTCTGCGCATTTTTTTCACATTCTGTGGTCCCTCAGGGGATGGAAAAAGAGTCTCTGTTCCCCAAGGGGAGTCTGTCAAATTCCTGGGTGGTGAGGGAGTATTTTGTAAAATACAACTCTGTTGTTTTCATAACACAGATTATAGAATATAAAGCTCAGAAAACAGTTTTGGCTGGAGGAGAGGTTAAAATGAGAAAGCACTGTGAGAAACAGTTTGAAAAGTTGATCAAAGTTTTCTTCTGATAGTTGCTGACATATCTGGCATGCCTTGAATTTTAAAGTCTTTCTCCTTGATTTTTTTTTGAAGAATTGGCATTCCACAAGTCCTTTTCAAACAAATGGTTTGGCATGTACACTTTTACCAATGATTTGCATGGATACAATAAATATTGGTCCAGTGTTATGGGAATTTAGCAGTGGTCTCGGCTAGGAATGATAATCAATACATTCATTTATCAATATGATAACTGTGGAAAAATAGGCAATTTTATATTTCTTCTGTTTGGTCTTAAAAATCAATGTGACTTAGGGAAATCTATTGAAATATGTTATAAACTATTAGACTTTGCTTTTAAACTATGAGTAGGTATTCCCAGGATACCATTAATCAAATATAATTTAATAATACCTCTCAGTTATCTTTGACAATTTTTACCATCATGAGGTTTTCCTGGTATAGGAAAGTTTGCAAGTGTGACCTTGTTTAAGCCACTCCTACAAGGCTTTATGTTAATGTCGTGTGATGATCCAGAGGCAAGAATTTTTGCATGTATTTCTAATAAGAGAAAAAGTAGTATTTCTTAAATGCTCTTGGAAACTTAATTATTTGAGAAACTCTCTTTTGGAATGAACATGTCTTTTCTTTGTTAATTTCCACGTAAAATTTAAAGTAATTCCTTATTACTCATTTACTCTTACATTACTTTCCTCAAAATCCTTTGGCCTCGTTTGGCAAAACCGTGGCTTCTTGATTCTAGTAACTTGTATGTCTTTTGTGCCTTTTTATATGTGTTCTATCTCTTTCTGTTATAAAGATCAGGTGCTCATGAGGCAAACATAGGGCTATGTGTGTAAGTTTTGTGGCCTTTTTCTCATACTCTTTAAGTTTGTGAGAGTCAGAAATGTGAGCATAGCTTAGCTAGATGTCTCTGGAATAGTGTCTCTCACAAGGCTGCAGTCACAGTCAGGGCTTTGGTGTCCTCCAACTCTCAACTACAGGAAGATTGGGTTGCAAGCTCACTAGCAAGTCTGTTTACCTAGTTCTTTGCCTTATGGGCATCTCCATAGAGCAACTCACACCACAGAAGCTGGCTTCTCTTTGAGCAAGAGAAGAAGCCTAAGATGGAAGCCACAGCCTTTTTGTAGCCTGATCTCAGAAGTAGGAGTCCATTGCTTTTACTAAATTCTATTCATTAGAATTCAGTTACTAGTGAAGCCCACACCAAAGGGCAGAGAATTGCACCACGATTGAAACCAAAGGTTGTGCTCAATGGGGCCAGCTCAGAGGCTATTTACCACTGAGTTTCATTTACATAGCTACCCAACCTCTGGATGAAGAATACTTTTGAACACTAACAGCAATAAGAGAAATCACAAAAGAAAACCGAGTGAATAGGAACCAGAAATATTGTCATATGTTATAAAGTATCATCACCAAAATCAAAAATTAACTGATAAGTAAAAGACATTTATGAAGATGAGATCTATTTTATTCTTACTTTTGAGGCTAAATAAGGTTTCTCCCATGGAAGGTGATTAGTAACTTCTTGATTAACTTACTCAGAAATTGGGAGGACAGAGAAAGATGAATTGAAATACATAAAATGCGACTTCTGCCAAATTTACTGGGAATGAGAAACCAGAAGCAGGTTGTTTGCTGAGTGTTCCTTGTCCTTCAGTAATTTTGAGAGGCCTACAGTAACACATTGTAAAGATCAAAGATGGGAGAGAAAGTATGGAAAAGAGCCCATGATGTGGTCAGGGTAGCTGATCCTACTTCGGACTGTTTCCATCCGAAGTGGATGTGCTATCTTGGGTAATCACACATGCTCTCCGTTTCTTCATTTATAAAATGGATGTTATTATGCCAGCTAGACATCATAGAGTTGTTGTAAAATTATATAAAATTACATGCATTTAGCCACTTTGAAAAAAACATACAGATGGTTATACAGACCTAGATTACTTTTTATGATGCCCATGAATAGAGAATAGATTACCCATTTCTTTAAACACCACCCCACTATGCAGTACATTCAGGCTTTTCTCTTCTGTCCTCTCTCTGAACATATTTCAAGAGCACTTTCATTGTCATTGTACATATACATCTTCAGACACATGTGCACACATGTATTTCTACACACACAGATACATACACTTGCTGATTAGCTGGCATGAGTATTCTGAGAACTCATAGTCTAGAGAAGTACTCTAGGGACACAAGGTATGTGCTTAGAGTATTTACCATCTAAGTACGGTCACCACAGAAGCAGAGCAAAAGCATATACTTTGAGGAAGAGAAAGAAAGGTTAAGTGGTCAGACTGCTTTCTGAATTATCCTGGCTTCTTTGTGTATTCTTCTTGTAAGAAGTTATTCTTCAGACGGCATTTCTGAGGTATGTGATTGGTGATTTCAGACAATTGGAAAAGTAATTTACCCTGTCTGATTCACTTTTGAGTTAGGTTCATATTTTAAAATGTTAACTCAGTTCTTTCGTTATTTATGGCATGTTAGAGTTCGGTATAGAATGGAGTGAATGAGGCAGTCACTAACATAGGCAGTGACATACCATGAAATATGAAGAAATGGGCACAGAGTTCGCAAGAGCAGAGGCATTTCCCGTGCCTTAAGTTTTAGATTTTACTAAGAAGTCAAACACCATTTGTTTCTCATTACCCTACGTGTGAGCACTGTCCCGTGGACAGAAACAACCAGAGTCCCCTGGGTTCTGACACTAATCTCGGATGTGGTGTTACCACCCAGCATTTAAAGTCACTCTGACTCAGGCATGTGTAGCACATTAGTCTGCGTGAGGTGCCCAGTGATGTCCGCACACACATCCAAGATAAGCATCAGGTCCAAGTACATGTTGAATGAAGTATCTATAAGAGGAAGGAGAAAAAAAAAGAAAGCATTTTCCTTCATTAAAAAAGTTCAATGGTGGTGAAAAGAAGGTTTATTCCTTTCCCTGAATATTTTCAACAAGGAACATGGGCAATTTGATAACTGTTGCCTTCCTTCAAAACTTCATGAGCATGACAGCTCTTCAGAGGAGGCAGACACTGGTAGAAGTGTGCCCCATCTCACGGGTACGCCAGGAGGAGGCGGGCGGGAGAGTGCATCATGGGCGCCAAACGGTGGTCAGCTCCTTTGCTTCATTAATCAGGTGGAGGCACTCTGAAAAATGTTTCTCTTTGGTTGCAGCCATCTATTTTTTGGTGTTAATCTGCGCCCTGTGGCAGGGTTTTGTGAAAGAAAACAATGAACAGTTGCATCCCCCCTTCCCCCAATTGTTGTAGCCCCTGTCAGAGGGCTCCAAGGATGATGCAGGTCTGTATCAGCCTGATAAGGGAAAGAGGATTCCAAATGGCTCTGGAGAGCATCTGCGGGAGTAGAGTGTGCCGTGTTGGACTAGACGCGCTGGGAACACAGCAGAGGCCCTAATGGGATCCTAAGGGTTTGGTGCCAAACCTGCTGCTGCTTCTCGAAGATTTTCTAAGGAAATACTGTAATGGTGGAATTCTGTGACTGTCAGAGGGGATGAGGTTCAAGATGCTGTTTTAAGTTGCTCTCTCTAATCTGTGATTAGACAATCTAAGTCAAAAAGACAAAAATAAAAATATAAATATAAAGAAAGAAAGAAAACCTCAAGAAACCTCCCAGAGTCTGGATGGAGGTCACTTTGAATCGGCTGACAGTGAGTTTCCATATCATTGTCCTCACAAGCTCTGTGCAGGTGGCCAATGCATTTTATATTCTGTAAGTTCCTATTTTATGGGTAGATGAAATATGAAATTATCTTGTATAATGCTGATTCCGTTTTGGCAGGCCTGTGGATCCACATATGGTTCAGTTAGGCTGTTTTGGAGCCTAATGTACCTTTGTTATTTATTGGGATTATTGTAAAGGGGATAAATGTGCTATTTTTACTGTGGATTTAAAAAAAAAATCTACATTAAATGTCTTCCCCTCCCCCAAGTTCATTTAGCTAAGAGAAGTCTAGTGAGCTTTAGAAACTTATCTATGGTTCCTAGGACAGCTAAAATAAAATTATTCTTACCCAGGAAGAAAAATAGCTAATCCAGCAAAATCGAAGAGCCGGTATTTTGTAGCACACCATGATAATGAAAATGGAGAAGAATTAGTGAATGGGGGCCAGAAAAGTTGGCATCCTGTCAACAGGCTGTTATATCTTTAAGTATCTTCTGCTGGTTTATTCTTTCACTCATTTCACTGTTACTCCAGCATGTTCTAAATAAGCATACAGGCATAAAGAGTAAACAACAAAGCGGTTGTCAGAGAGATGAATGGTAGGCGACGACCTCACGTACCATGAAGAGTCCAGGGCTCACTCAGGCACTTAGTTGCCTGGAGGTGAAGCGTGCCCCCTCAGCTGAGGCCTGGCTGATAGGGGAGACTCCCTCTTCAACTTCAATCTCCTTGTTTTGGTGAGTTGAACTCAGACTCTTAACTTTTGTTTAAAAGAATGTCTGCACGTAAAGATAAACCAGAAGGAAGGTGACATATTTACCAGTGTCCTTTTAAAGCACAACTTTTTCTCCCCCAAAAAGCGCTGGAAGGATAGATTTATTTGGATAATAATACTCATTGTTTTCACTCATGAAGAGCAATCAGATTTTCCTATATGGTCATTTCTTTTTATTTGATGTTAATCATTCAGTAAACTTGCTAGAAGGGGGAGCAATCTAAACTTCAGGCCGTTGGTTACATTCAGGACCAGATAGAGGAGGTGGACCCATTTTATGGTCACACTAACTAATCAGATTGTGTGCTTTCCAAGTTGTGTGTGTGTGTGTGTTTTAATATTTCTTACAAACAAATGAGAGGACTGTAGAATATTATTCCATACCTGTTTGCATGGTCTCTCCCTGCCGTTATTTACAAGCTGTTGAATGGCTGACATCTATTCCTCTATTAGATACATTGTGTGAGACATCTTGAAGGAAAACGACTAATATTGCGTGTACTGTAAGTCAGGAACCCTGCTAAGAAGTACGGAAACAAAAATCTGAATCCTTCTCAAATGGAATTACATCTTGGATGAGTATTTAAATATAACTGAATTCTATTCAAATATCTATGAATACTTATGAATTTATGTATTGCTTTGAACTAACATTACACAGAAAAAGCCATAATCATTGACATACAGGCACATATGTGTATATGGAGTCACACACACACACACACACACAATAGTTGTTTTTTTAAGTCAACAAATAAGATTATTATGTTAATTTTATTTATTTTCCCTCCTAACTTTCTTAAATAAAACAATTTCATGAAGTCGAGTACCCCTGTGTCGTTGAATGAGTCACACAAAATTACCTAATATTTTTCTTGTCATAGCTTAGGCAACATTGTAAATAATGATAATGTTTCTGTATTTTCATAATTTCTCATAATTTTATTATTTTAACTTATAGCAAAACACATAATTGCCAAATTATCATAAGAATATTTTATGTACTCTCATAGGTAATTTAGAACAAGTGTAGAACATATAGGTGTATAAATCTGCAGGATGTAAAAGATGTTTCTAATTCTTGGACAATTAGAGTGTTATAGAGAGACCCAATCATATTAGTGACAAATATGGTAGGAAAAGAAAAGGTGGGAAATGAAAAAAATATGCAAGCAATAAAACTCAAAGCTCTCTCATATTATTTGATTTTCTGTCAGTTTTCATTTCTCTTTATTCTCTATTCTTTGTGAAGCGGAATTAAGAGAACTGTCTATAATTTTCATTGAAGTAGTATAATAAGTACTTTGTGATTATACAAGATTTCAACAAGTTAGTTGGGATGGGAACTGTATCTTTAATTTTAGTATTTATCTCTAGTCTTAAGAAATGAAGTGATTTGAAGGGCACCTGGGTGGCTCTGGTGGTTAAGCGACCGACTTCAGCTCAGGTCATGATCTCACGTTTGTGGGTTTGAGCCCTGCGTCGGGCTCTGTGCTGACAGCTCAGAGCCTGGAGCCTGCTTTGGATTCTATATCTCTGCCCCTCCCCCTCTCATGCTCTGTCTGTCTCAAAATTAAATTTAAAAAATTTTGAAAACTTTAGAAAAAGAAATAAAGCGATTTGGCAGTAATTTATTATAAGATATTGCTAATATTTATTGCAAACCTTACATACCACTCACTTTGTAGAGGAAAAAAGGGTACTCAGTCTTTTGATTCTTGTTTTTATACCTCCATAGCCACTGAAGGCTTGAAGAGAGATGCAGGCCATCTGAGTTCAGTTGGTTTGACAGCATCCAAAGGAATGTTTTGTTTTAGTGGCAAACTTCTTGATAGTTAATTATATTTTGCTAGTGTGTATGCTGTTATCTCAACATTGAAAAGAAGGAAATCAGTAGAAACAAGAAATACAGTCCATTTTAGTTGATCAGTTGCCATAATCTAACTTTAACTTACCTTATTTTGCAATATCGTTTTGCTCTAGTTGCTCCTGAAATGCATTATAATGTGAGCTGAATGTGTTTTAACCATCAACTAATACAAAATATTCATAATGTACATAGCACTTAAAAGTTTCTAAGTAATAGGGTGTCTAGGTGCCTCAGTCAGTTGAGTTTCCCACTTCAACTCAGGTCATGATCTCATGGTTCCTGAGTTCTAGCTCACCTCCAGCTTTGCTCTGGCAGCCTGGAGCCTGCTTCAAATTCTCTGTCTCCCTCTCTCTCTGCCCCTCCCCTGCTTTCTCTCTCTCTCTCTCTCTCTCTCTCAAAAATAAACATTAAAAGAAAAAGTTTCTCAGTGACTTGCTTCCATTTTGCAGATGTGACTCATCTCAAAATCTACATGATCCATGTTGACCAATTGTGAAATAATAGAATAAATTTTTTTAACTAGTGAACTTCATCTGGTAAAAGAATTAGATTTTATCAGCACTGCGCATGGACATTACTATTAATACTGTATTGGTAACAGAGAAGTGCTTTCATATCTTTGGGGTATGTGGAAATAAAGCAGAATCCACTGTGAAATGATTGAATGCTCACTATAGTTGCTTAAGTTGGAGCTTGCGTTTCCTTATAATGCTTTGAGAATGCTATAAATTGAATCCAATTGAATATACTAGAAAACTGATAAAAGAGAGGTAACTTCATAACTCCACAGGCATTAATTACATTTTTATAGTTTCCATTGATATTTATAATGCTCTTTCTGCCATTAAAAATCTGATCCTAAATCAGGATGAAGTTTGTTATTATTCTGTGTGCTCTTATTTATGAAATGGTAGGTGATCCTTCTTTAGAATATTGTCTATTAAGCATGCACTCAATAAAATATGACTTCTGAAATAGTTAAAAAAAAGTTTTTTAAATGACAGTGTAATTAAAGGTGCTGCAGATTTAAAAAAAAAAAGATGTTTTAATACCAGTATTTCTGTCAAATTCTAGAAATAAACTGCATTGCATTTTTAATACATCCATATTGCCAGATGAAATTCTGTCCATTCATGCACACAGAGATCATCTTAGGTTTAAGCATTTAGCATCCAACATGGCTGTTCTTAATTTGTCCTTGAGGTTAGAAGGTAAAAATTAGTCCTATGCTTTTTAAAAAGAATTTATTTAATTCAGTCAGTCCAGATCTCCAAATTCTCCCTCTAATTCTTTGCTCCCTCTTTAAAGAGAGACGGTACCACTGTTTTGTCTTTGGTGCCTGTGTCAGGGAGTTGAGAGGCGAGATCAGTGGGACTGCATTTTCAGGATGCCACATCTGCACTCTTTGATCTGGGGTACTGCGTGCCTCAGGGAATAAGTTCAATCTTGATTTCTTTAGTCAGCCATCCACTATCAGGTACCCCTGCCCTGATTAGCAGGCTGAAGAAAAAGAGTATATTGTGGGTACGTGTTACAAAGATGAAAAATAGTGATGAGCCTGTTGGCAACAGAGTCAGCCCTGAGTTTCACTACGTGGCATTTGCTCTCTCTTCGCATAAACCCCCTTAGTGCGTGAAGAAACAAAAACCAGTATTTCCATGTTTTTCAACAAACTGATGATTTTTCTTCCAGATAGTAGTTTCCTTTCTTTGTTTCATCTGTTATTGCAAAATGGAAACTGGGAGGTGAATGAACAGGAGGCATCGTGGTAGCAGGATGCATCTCTCTAAGAGAGATTCAAATAGAGCTTTGTCTGCTTAACATTCCTGCCATTCTGTGAACCAAGCCAATGGCTAACTCTCGTGAAGTGTTCCAAGTCTGGAAAACTAGCACCACACCTGTGCTTTTGCTATCTCTTCATCTGCGCTACACAGATGTCAAATGATTCTCTGGATTTAGTAGACAGCCTCAGGATTCATCCATTAGCCATCAGTGATGTCCCTCCTAAATAATTAGGGTCTAAAAATTTTCTGAATTGCTTCCCATATGTCCTCTTTTCTTTGGTCAAAGTAAAGTAGAGAATCTCTCCAATCATATGAGGGTATATGCTAACAACTACTGTTTTTGGTCTCTCTAGATACATATTTGGGAGTTGTCCATGTATATTGTATATTATGGTGTTGAGGTGGAAATGGAGGCTCTCAGAAGACTAAAGAGTGAATAGATATCCTTTGTATCTGAAATCTTTACTAAATCTTATTAATCCATTTCAAAATTAATTTACTAAAAATTAATTTTTGTGAGCACATTTTATATAGAAAAATGCAAGTACAGATAGAGTTGTATCATAAATACTTAGGATATATTCATGTTCAACTGAAGTTATTTACTGTGTATTTGACCTTGATGATGGGACCAGTTTGATAAGGTTAAGGTCAATGACTGCATTATTTTTAGACGAGATACAAGGTGTAGAATGTTCTGTTTTGCTTTACTATGTTAACAACTAGTAGGGTTTAGAGTTCTCTATGTCCTGCCAATTTAAGGGACACGTTCATCTTGGATGATTATCCAAAAGATTTCAGCACCTGTAATTAATCACCCATTTGAGAAGAAAAACACAAAGTAAGATACAGTTTGGCTCTTCCCCCTCCCAGAAAAGTCTGGATAGAATATAAGTAAGAAAAATCATAGTAAAAATCCCAATTTTGCTTTTGATACATATGAAAAAAATCACTGAAACATTCTTTTGACCACATTTACTAATTAATACCTTTGTATTATTTGCTTAACTTTAAATGTTGTATCATGGTGGTAAGAAAAGGACTTGTCATCTCTATTTTATAAAGGGAGAGGGAGTAGTGACCTATTTAGAGTTTAAAAGCAGGTTTCTAGCAGAATCATTTGTGTTCTGTTAATTATTTGGACTAATGACCACTATTTTTTTCATGCAAATATTTAGCTCATTGTAATAATCATAAAAACCTCGTAAGTTGCAATGGATTTATACAACAGACCTTATAAAAGACAAAATCTTCTATTGGATGCCATTTTGTCCATTAAGTTGTCATTAATTAGTTAAAAAAGGTATCTTAACTCTTTTTTAGATTGCATGTATTCCTCACATCCTTGAGAAGTAAATAATGAAGTGACAAACATGAGTTTTGTGTACCAGGGCATAGAGGCCGAAGAATGAATGAAATCAGTGCAGTACAGTGATCTTACATTTAGAAGTTGAAAAGCTACTTTGAACCATTTCTGCATTAAGATGCCTTACGTCATGCCGAAAGAATATCCTAAAGCTGGGCCAAGGACATAAAGAATATAAACAAAACTGTTCTGTTAGTTGTGATGGATATTAATTTATTAGATGTCTGGCAGACTGCAAACATCAAACGTATTTAACCTCATTCAACAGCTAAAACTAACCTGTTTACAAATACTCTAATTAGATCAAAACATAGAAATAACTAGAACGGATGTAGTGGGCAGAAAGACAAATAAATGCACCTGCATCAATAATAAAGGGGCAGCCCCCCCTTACATGTTTGTGGTACGAAAATTATTCTACACTTTCCTATTCACTTTGAATCTAGTATTTTAAACTTAAAAAAAAATGACTTCAAGAACACCTGGTACCTTAAACTATGATTCTCAACAACCTTGTTTTATCTCACTCAAATTTGTTTAGACCTCGTGAGGCCTGCTCTTTCCCGTGCCAGGATCTATTAACGATAATTACTTAGAAGGCTCCCCCCATTCCGTGATACCATCGCATCAGTGTGAGGTAGATTTTGATCTTATGCCAGCCTATTCTGTTTAACTCTGACACTCCTTCTATTATAGTGGGGCCTTGATAAGATCATGCCTGTTAGGATCAGACATTAGTTGGAATCAATATTTGAAAATGTGCCTGTTTTTGCTTAATAGTAAAGTTAGTGTGAGTATTGAAGTAGGATCATTTGTTGGATGAGATTGTATAACTTCATCTTGTCAAGGATTCTTTCCAGTACTTTATACTCAAAAGCATAGAATGAGGCCCTGGGGAAACCATAATTTTACTGACCAGCCCACTTGGATATATTAGCTTTCAGGTAGATATCCTACCCTGATGAGAATATATGATATTTTAAAACTGATTTAGATCAGGGGTGCCTGGGTGGCCTCAGTCAGTTAAGCATCGGACTCTTAGTTTAGGTTCAGGTTATGCTGTTGGTGCTTGTGAGTTCAAGTCCTGAGTCAGGCTCTGTGCTGACTGTGCGGAGCCTGCTTGGGATTCTCTCTCCCTCTTTCTCTGCCCCCCTATCTTCCTCTCTCTCTCTCTCTCTCTCTCTCTCTCAAAATAAACACATAAATGTAAAGAATCATTTAGATCAGAAATATGAGTTAGAAAGAATGAAAAGACTATCTTCATAACTTTTCATTAAGGTCACACAGTGAATTCAGTGGTTCTCAACCACCAACAGTTTTGCCCCTAAGAGACATTTGGTAATGCCCAGAGACACTTTTGGTTGTCACAGCCTGAGAGTGGGGGTCGGAGGAAGGAGAGGAGAGCGTTGCTACCACCATCTAGTTGGTTGAGGCCAGAGCTGTTGCCAAACCTCCTGCAAAGCACCGGGTTGCTTCCCACCACGAACAATCTGGGTCAAGATGTTGCAGTGCCAAGGCGGGGAAACAGCGTACACTGTGAAGATACCAAAATGAGGTGTTTGGCGGCAACGGATTTCAATTTTTTCAAATTTTAATTTACTTTTATTTTTTTTAATATTTATTTATTTTTGAAGGAGAGACAGTGTGTGAGTAGGAGAGGGGTAGGCGGAGAGAGGGGGAGACACAGAATCTAAAGCAGGCTCCAGACTCTGAGCTGTCAGCACAGAGCCCGACATGGGGGTGGAACCACGAGCTGTGAGATCGTGACCTGAGCTGAAGTCGGACGCTTAACCAACTGAGCCGCCCAGGTGCCCTCAGATTTCAGTTTCTAATGTGACTCTCTATCTGCCCGGGAGGAGCAAATGCTGTAGCTGTGTGAGTTCCTCCTACTGGCTGGTAGATTCATCATCACGGCATTCTCTTAGGCGTACACGTCCGGAAATCTGAGTGGTTTCTTTCAAATTTGTGCTGAATGGATCTTTAGATGGAAAAGGCAAGGTGAGAAATCAGCCATGTAACACCTTTGGTTCTAATAGACTCCACACTCTTTAATCCTTCCTGGATACTATAATCCCTGCTGGGAATTTACTCATAATTTTTTGAAATTAATGAAACATGCAATGGAATATCCATGTTGATCACTTCTCCAGTTCATAAGATTTGATTACTCTTTGGTTATATATTTAATTATATGTATGATTTGGTTATTTGTTGACTATATATTATCTGGCTACATATCCATTTATGATAAAACAACACCGAGTATTATATCTTTATAATATTTGGGAGATGGTTGTTGCCCAGTAAATGTTGCAAAAGGGAAATAAAATTTTTTTAATGTAGTCTTTAACTGGGAAAATAGGCAACAAATTTACAGTATGTTTCTAAGAACTAAATGAAGAGGATGTCTTTCTTGGGCTCACGCATTTCATAATTACTGAGGTCTCTGTAACTGGGTTTTGAGACTGTGCACTTCCATTTGCCCAGACAGGTAAGGGATTCTTTGTTTCCCTTGTGTATTGTGAGTCCTAAAACCTTTTTTTTTCTTAGTACTCAGATGGGAGCAGTGTAAAGGGGGTAGGAGGTGCCAATGGCGGTCATTAACACACTTCTTTTGATGAAAGGTGACTTCCCAGGGGGTGGGAGATAAACATACAGGGGGAAGTCCTGCTTTGGAGAAAACGTGCTGAAGTCCATGAGAAGGGGGTGTCCCTGTGAGATGGACTTCAGGGCTCAGGACTCTAAACCAGCACAGACTACCCGTCCATTGTTCGTTCTCCGTCCGTGTTGGTCGAAATATCATGAAACAGCCCTCTTGCAGACTCCCATCTTCATAAACCTTGTAAGATTTATGTATTTGCAAGAACTAAAGGCTTCCCAAGAAGTTGGCAGGTCAGACAATTTCTTTTCTGCTTGATTTCTAAAATTCCTCAAGAAGTAAAATATATTTTTGTCATATCCCCACCCCTTTTTGTTGTTGTTGTTGTTACTTTTTTTTTTGAAAGAGCCAGAATTATATTTTAGCCTATTTTGGCGTCTGAAAAAATGATTTTGCAAATGAAAAATATTATTCTTAAATATTCAGACATTCTAAATTACAGTACTGTTTAGGAGAATATTCTGAATTAAAATGACATTTACAGGGGGGACTCTAAATGTTTTTAAGGTTACTTTTGGAAATACAGAGTTACCTTCTTTTACATTTTTTCCTTTATTTTTTCTAAATTGTTTAAAATTATGCCTCTGTATCATCATCGACAGAGTGTATTTTATGATGTCTATTCTAATCAAGAAAAAAAATTAAGGAAAGCAAATTCCTTTTTACTAAAAGTCCTGATCTGAATATGCTGAGAGGAAAGAAATGGGGAGTTGAGGACTGGGCGTAGATGGCTCTCTCCTCTGGGGTCAAACACAGAGGAGCCTGATTTGGATAGAGTTAAGTGAGCTGAAGACAACCCATTGCTCCCAACTCTCTGTCCCTTTGGGGTTCGCCAACAATCATTTCTTCTTATAGAATAAGATAAGTTTTCATGTGTTTGTGTTTGATGGATTAACAACAGAAAATTAAGGAATTTTACAAAAATTCCAACTTGGCAAATAGTAGCTACCCTTATCATGCAGAGGCCTGATAAAACCCTCCGATAAAGCACCAGGGAAACAAGTCTGGACAATGTCTTGAAAAATACTAGGTATCTGACAGTGGTCTGTATCTCACCACTAGAGTGGGTGATCAGTTAAATGCAAGCACCACATTAGATAGCAGAGCTGTTGTTCATAACTCTGTGTTTCTGTCTTTAAAGGTAGGACATGGGCTATGCTAGGGGCAGGCATGTGACTATAAAAACTACAAAATGGGGGCTGTGCTCTTTCTCCTGACCGGTTTTGACTTAATGCAAATGACTGTTGGGGGAAGGAGAAGTATAATGAAATAAATAATTCCACTGGTAACTTGGGACAGGGGAGCATTGGGAACTAATCCAAACAAGGCAATGCTTTATATACACTGTAATACTTACACGTTACCAGCTATTTAATAGTTGTTACTGTGCTATCTGATCTATATAGAAAAGTTTTTAAGATACTAGTATTCCTTTAAGTGTTCCTGGGTTTTTTGCTGGGCAGGGTGGGGATTTCCATAGTAAGCATACAATGACGAGAATACAAGGTTTCTTAAAGAAGAAAGCACAGGACAGCTGGTGAATAATGGGATATAAACTTCTACTGAAGTCGTGGTTTCATTTTTTTCCCCCTTCCATTTATATCAGTGCCCAGTGCTTTTTGTCTTCCTCTCTTAAAGGTCTAGATCTCCAAGTCACTTCAACCTTGATTGACTATTTGTTTTGAATATATAACTGTCCCGAGTCAAATCCTACATGTGTGCTGAAGAGGAGGGGATGCATAAAAAGTAACTGTTTATGTATTTTTTTTCATTCATCTGTTCAATAATTTAATTGACACTTATTATTAGTGAAGAGGTACCAGGCACAGTCCTAGGCTCTGAAGATATCTCAGCGTGCTTGAAATAGACATTCATTTTGTTATCCTGGAGGTTATATTTTGGTGGAAAATGCAGACAAATATATATGCAGGCAACTACTGTCTAGTAGGTTATTAACGATAATATTGTAAGTGCGAAAAGAGAAAAAGCAGTGGGGTGCCTGGGTGGCACAGTCATCCAAGCATCTGACTCTTATTCTCTGCACAGATCACAGTCATCTCGTGGTGCATGGGTTCAAGCCCCTCATCAGGCTCTGTGCTGATGAGGCAGAGCCTGCTTGGGGTCCTGTCTCTCCTCCTCTCTGCCCCTCCCCAACTTGTGCTCGCTTGCTCTCACTCTCTCAAAATAAATAAACTGAAAAATTTTTAAATAAATAAACAATAAAAGAGGAAATGCTGTGTGTTAGAAGAATGTCTAACATATATTTGGAAATGCAAAAATAGAAGCGATGTCTAAGGGGAGACCTGTAGATTGAATAGAAATAAATGAGTTTAAGAGCACTTGGGAGTTGGAAGAGGTTTGGCTGTGTGTGTGGGTGGGTGTGGGCCTGAGCCTGTTTTGGACGTGGCAGAAGTGGAACATAATAAAGGTCCCATGGGCAAAAGAGAACACGGTAAATTTCAAGAACCTCTGAGTTGTCCATTAAGATGAAATAACTCTTTAGTCAGTTGAAAAGTATTCCAGTGACATACTAAATCATCAGCCCGGTTCACTTCACACTCTACTGCAGAAGATTTCCCTGCAGTTTTTTATTTTGTTTTGCCTATCCAACAATTCTTCTTCTCAATGTTGTCAAAGGAGATGAGCACTAGAAATACTCTTCCCCCAACCACTTCCTAGTTTTTAGAGAAATACATGCAACTGAGTTGTTGTGCATAAGATCATTAGAGGCTTCTCTGGAAGTTTCCGGGATCTCTTTGTAGCAGTTGATCCAGTATCAAAGTGTATTTGAAATTCTTTGACCTTATTACCTAAAGTATTTGTTTTTTAGGCCATATCTATTTTTTTAGTATACATAGAAAATAAGGGGGCTATTCTTAGCCTCAGGCAGTTTACAATCTAATTTAAGGCTTAACTAGAATAGACAGTTATTTTGAGGATTGTGTGCAAAGTTGAAACCTTTGGACTTAACAGTCTTCGAGATGAATGGCACACATGGAATAAAAGTGACGTTGGCACCTCATAGCACTGAAATAAAGGACTGGTTTGGCCATACGCGAAAGAACTATCCTTTATCGCTAACTTGGAACTGTGAGCCTTTTACTATGTTAAATTCAACATAAGAACAGTCAAAATGTCTTCTTCGTAAGAATGCATGCCATGTGCTTTTTTATATAGTGTGATAAAACTGAGAAAAATTATGTATAATAAAAATACTGACTGCCCCTTATTTGTAAAAGTACTAGCAGGTACAGTGTAATCCAGAAAGAAATAGATGTTAGGTCTCTTTTCAGGTTTCCATATGGAAAATTTCCATAAAGCACAAATAACATGGGGAACTGTTCTACAGTGTTACAATTTTTTTTTTTTACTTTTTAATGTTTATTTTTGAAAGACAGAGAGACAGAGGGACAGAGCACAAAAAGGGGAGAGGCAGAGAGCGAGGGAGACACAGAATCAGAAGCAGGCTCCAGGCTCCGCACTGTCAGCACAGAGCCTGACATAGGGCTTGATCCCATGAACCATGAGATCATGACCTGAGCCAAAGTCAGACGCTTAACCGACTGAGTCAGTGCCTCAACAGTGTTATAACTGTATCAGTGTTATAAATTGTAAACCAGGAAGTCTGGATTAGGGATATAGATTAATGAATATTTTTTCAACCGTGGCATGATTGGAATTTTGCACCAGATAATTCTTTGGTGGAGGGCTGTCTTGGGCATTTTAGCATGTTTGGTAGCATCCCAATCTTTGCTAGATGCCAGGAGCATGCCCTCTGGTTGTGACACTCAGTAATTTCTTTAGGCGCTGTCATATGTTCCCTGAGTGGGAGGACAAAATCATCTCCATCTGAGACCAGTGGAATAGAATATTTTAAGAGATTAGCAGTATGGAGTAATTCCTCCCACTGTAGGAAAGGTTGAGAAGATCTATGCAATTTGGTTTTGTTTGGTTAGGTTTGGGTTTTGTTCTTGTTTCTTTGTTTGTTTGTTTGTTTTAGCTCAAATGATTGATTTTTCCTTGTTTGTTTTACTGGCCATTAGACTGTTACATTTGTGTGAATATATGCATTTGGAGGAAACTAAATGATGGTTTGGATTTGAAAGAATAAACCTATTTTATAACTTCTATAAGCAAGAGAGGAATTGGATTAAAATGCATTTGGTAATATTTGATCTAAGGATTAATCCGCTTACATCCATAGGGTAGAGACATGAGTTCTGTTGAAATAGGCAACTTAGTTTCTGGGGTGATAAAATCTAGGACTACTCAAGAATATTCCCTTTGTATGGAAAAGAAAGGATTCCTATGGCAAATCTAGGGAAAGTAAATTGGAAGATCAGAACATATTTCTCTTCCCTCTGTAATCTTTTTCACAATAGCATTAAAAGCATGTTTTACATTTAAAGAAAACATCAATATTAGAGAGAGTGTTTTGATTTCCTTTCTCCCCTCCTCTGAGTTGAAACCTTGTCATTACACGAGACTCCATGTCAACCCTTTGGGACCCGGTGTAACTTCAGTTTAAGGTTGCTGGAGGAGCACTGGCTCTTGGGTAGGACTTCAGTCTCAGTGGAAATGATGATGCTGGAATCAAACTTTCAATCTTTTCTAAATTTCTTTTTTATTGGCAGCTTGAATGGCCTACTTTATTCTTTTGCGGTAGGGCCTTCCATTAGGCATTTGTTTTGTTGACATGTGAATGCTCTTTTGTCAAAGATTAACCACACTGCCTCCTCACAGGCAGGATGCCATTTAAGATAGTCCTTTACTAAATTCTTAGAGTAAGGATGTATGTCAGGCCAGTCAGGGGGCAAGTTTAGGTGACAGCAGATGATGGGTAGGCTTGGGGGCTCTCTCCTCATTGACCTGTTGAGACCATGGCCACAGATGGAATTCAAGAGAAATGCCTGATGCATAGTACATACAGCTGAATGGGATTTAAGGACTCCTAATCCCATTTATGTTTTAAAACCTTTAGTAGCTCAAAACGTATTATAAAGCACAGGGAATCACTTGAAAGGTGAAAGCCCAGTGAAGGGGTATGTGCAAACCTAGTAGGTCTTCGATCCAAACTCCACGGACTACCTCTAGTCTTGTTATTCAGCCCCACTTGATAATTTACAGTCATTATTTATATAAGGGTTAATTTTACTGTCATTAAGTTACAATCAAATGTCATTTGATCATGATTTGAAGGACAGAAACAGTGTGTGGAAAATGACAATCCCAAATTTTGTCATGTCATCCAGACTTTGTTAAGTACATGTAGCAGTAGTTTTCTTAAGCCTCAACAAAGAGACTGTCTTGGCAATATACCTACCAGCCATATGGCGGTGTTTTATATATAATCAGAAAAAATAACTTTCACAAACAATTTCAGCTACTTTGCCAACAAAGCTCACAAAAACCTAAAGTTATGAAAATCTAGGGATTTGTTTAATATAGAAATTTGAATTTATTATAGGCAGAATGTTTGAGGTGTCTGTGATATATTTAGGTTAATGTAAATAGTACTCCATTGCTGTCTAAATCTCCTGTATTTGACCTCGTATCTCTTACTGCAAGCTTAGTTTTGTGTCTTCACTTCACAGTAATACCACTTTGTTATTCTTCCTTTTCCTGCTTTTTCCACTCTGCCATTCATATTCTTCCTGTTCTTGGCACTTTCCTTTTAACTCATCTTCCAATTCATTTTGTTTACAACTTTACTGTCTCTCCCTTTCCGTTTTGAATAAGTTGCCAAGTGCCTCTCTTCTGCTCACGTTTATTATTTTGCCTTGGCTTTGTCTTGAGCCAGCCCGATGCCACACCATATACTCTGGTGTGCTTGCTCTACTCCTACCACTGTTAGTGGCCGGGTATCTTTTGTCTGTGAAAAGCTATATTTTAATTCAACTTCCAGTGATGTCACTGTAATGTGTCAGAAAATTTTCCTTTAATATGTTCCTCCCATATCAATGTAGAGTCCTTTCTTCTGTTTCAGAGAGGCGATCTGTCCAGGAGAGTAATCATAATATTCATGGCCACAGTGCATAAGTGTCATATAGCATACAACTTGTGTTCATACTACAGTTTTATTACTTACTTTAAATGCCTCTCTTTGAGCCACACATAGATTAAACATGTTTTGTGTATTTCCTTGTGAGAATTGGGTTAATTCAAGTCATGAGAAGTGCTCTCGGGGTCCATACATGTAGCCAAAGGTATGTTTGAGTTAGAGAATAAATTTGAAGACGAGAGAAATTTGTATCCAAAACTTAAAGAGTTCTCTGTAATGGATGCGGACAGCTTTTACACTCAGCACAATATCTTGAAGATATTCCCGTAACGATATAAGAAAAAAGCATGAGTGTATGTATTTACATGTGCACACACACAGAAAGTCGGTGGAAGTGCAGCTCGCTTTTTCCCAACACCCACTCAATCACTGCACAAGACACATGGTGCACTTTAGGAATAAGCATATCAGACTTGAAAGAGTATAGTTCTGCCATAGTATTAGTAGTTTGGAACTTATCCAGGAAAATAAAAATAGGGGGGATTAGAGGGATAATGCAAGGTTATTATAAGTATTTATCAGTTATGGGTAGATAAGTTAGTGGGGTAACAACCACCCCCGTTCTCTTAAAATAGCTTCAGTTTTCAGACTTAACTCTCTACTGAAGCTTGGAGCCTTAGCTTAATGTTCTCAGATAAAGAAAAAGGTAAATATAGGTTATGAATCAGTGCGCTGACTCTGATGTTTTCCTTCTCTGTGGAGGCCACAAACTGGGTTGTAAACAAAAAACTTTACATATTTATGAGTTTAAATTTTTGGAACTTCTCAGAACCTTGTGGAATTCTCCTTGAATTAATTATTTGAAAAACAACAAGAAAAAGCAACAGTGACCAAAACCAAGTGACCCCTAAATGTTAATAAGTGGTTTTGCTTTATAATAAGTTGGATCTGTTCAGCATTTTTATTCATAGTAGTGTTTTTTTAAGTCACAAAATTTGTTTATTAAAGATAGGATTTAATATTTCTTAAAAAATCATGACACTTCCTCATACAATCGTGGAACTAACAAAGATAGTACTGTCAATGTAGCTTTTAATGAACACAGTGGGCACATGTTACTATCCTGAGTCTTTATTACAGTTTTAAAATTATATGGGAGAAAATTTAAATAAATGCTAAAATTTCACATTACAAAAATTTATGTAAAGGCTTTGATTTTTATATGATTTGATTAGCCTTAGAAATTGGGTTATCTTAATCAATCTGAAAGTATGTAACACAAATGGAGTCCTATTCATGTTGCTGAGTAGAAATGCAGTTTATACAGCTGTACATAGAATGCCCAATAATACTGTCATTTATTAGGTTCGCATCGTAAGGACAGAAGTAATATTATTAAGTCCTCTAACCCCTGTATCAGGATATCAATCATCTCCAAGTTTCCAAAACTTAACAAAAAAATGGCCAATTTTGCATCATGAGTCCCCAGAAGTAAAACACAATGGCAGCCATTAAAAGGTGAAAAGACAATGGAAAACTAAAACGCCAGATAAAGCAGAGTTGTCTTGTTTGTTAACGGTGTAAAAGAAAGATTTGATAAACATTTTTATTCTGTTCTCAAAACACAAGGAGCTTAGCTTTAAATTTTCATCAGATCACTATAAGGCTTACAAGGCATTACTAAACCTTCTGAAAAACAGTTAAATTCATTTCAAAGCGCTGTAATGCACACAGGAAACCTGCAACAAGCCATTGGTATCATTTGGATAAGAAATAAGGGAGACTCAAAGCAAAAATATCAAAAGGTCAAGAGGATTCTTTACTCTCAGTAATTGCCTTGAAGGCTTTTTTTCTTCTCCTTTTCCCCCCTCATGATACATTGTTTTTAAAGGGTTGTCTGAGATGTGAAAATATAATGATGCAATCATAATAAGAATTCAGAAATCATCCCGGAAGGTGAAAGGACTTTCCTGTTTCTCATTTGGCTACTGAAAGGTGGCCCGATCGGCAGGATCCTTATAATGCCAAATTCTTCCACATTTTGGTACAATTTCATTTGATTTGAAATACATTTTCCCAGTTTAAAAATGTTAACTATCTCACAGTGCAACTGAAACTTGCCTTGTGTCAAAAACAGGAAATTCTAAGGAGAAATAGACTGTAGATACATGTCAGATGTTTCTCTTCTTTTTTTTTTTCTCACTTTCTTTTTTAGACATACAAAACCCATATGCACACACATATATTAATATATATAATATATGCAGATATTGATGGAATTCTGTGAGTTGAAAGAGGAGGAAGATGTCTTGAAGGATCCATATCTCTCCCAGCAGATTTGTGCTATTATCACTGAAATGTGGCCTTCAGTCTTGAAACAGTTAAAAGAGTTCTACGGCCACAAAAGAAGAGATGTCTTCAGAATTATCTCCCGCCTCACATTTGCTCTTAGGCAAGCAGTTTAAAAAAGCCCAGTGATTGAGCCAGTGATCCAATTTGAAATGCAGAAATGATTAGAGCTGCTTGCCTCATTTCATATCGAAATTCTCTGATTTATGACAGGGCTGCAGCCAAGATCTATCTCCAAAGGGAATTAGTGTGCAAGTTTGCATATTTTTGTTATTTAGGTTTCTGATAGCAGCTGCTAGCTAGAAATGCTGAACTGTGAGGTGGTGGGGCAAGGATTTTCAGCCACTGGAGCAAAAGAAAGATAAGAGCTTTCTGTTGAGGACATCGAGACCCCTTGACCAGCATATGTCTGTGTTACATATGCTTCTTCGACGCGTGTATATTTAAGAACTTGTTAATGGTGTCAATGTAAGTGTATGTGTGTACATAAATTATGAGGTTCAGAGAGCCCAGGAATGTATTGGAATGGTTAATTCTAGTAATGGAGCAAAGAATTACCAAAATTCCGTCTCCATGTTTTAACTAGTGGAATTTTAATGAGGCATAATACTTCAATCATGCAACTGACCTGTGGGGCAGAGTATAGAACATATAATGAAACAGAAATAGAATTCTGAAAAAAAAATTATTACCTTATCTGGAATTTACATGAAGTGTTAACAGGAAATTATGCAGCAGTTATAAATGAAAAATATGGGATTTAATGTACTTATTAATAAAGATTTGTTACATACATGATACCAGTGTCCCAAATCTGCTGTCCGCAGCTGTCCCCAATTTCTAATGTTTCTGTCCTCAGATGCCTCATTTAGAGTCATCTTATTACCATGGAAGCTAATGCCAGTTTCTCTTCAGTGAGTATTCCATTCCAAGAAAATAAAAGGAAATATCTTTGTGCACAAGTCATGGGGTACAGACTTTGTATCGGTTACATTAAAATATTACACACACACACACACAGTGCATACCACTTCCTTAAGTTGGACCAGTGCTTTCTTTGAATTTGTAGATTTTAATCATTATTGGCAAAAAAAATCACGATTCTTCAAGTAAAAAATTCCTTTGAAAGAAAGATGTGTGACTGTCAGTCTCCATTAGTACTGCAAGGAGCAAAGAAATCATCGTGGGGAAGTTTATTACCACCACTGATCTTGGGCTCCTTATGGAGTCATTATGGCCTCAAGTCTTAGCGCTGCTCCTCTGCTGACCTTACTATAATGCATCTAGGCTTCTAGGTATTAAAACTCCGCTCATATTTCACTTGAGTATTCTCCAGGGGACCCAGGGTTATTGTAGTAAAAACTTTAAATTTTGATTATCTTGTTCGTTGACAAAGAAAGCAGGAAGATCTTTGAAGACATCTTAAAATGCCTGAGTTATTCCTTTAAAATCAGCTCATCTATTCTGTTACGTGGCTTTTTGACTTCCACTTATCTTGTCTAATTCAGGATAGTAACCCTTCATGTGGTTGATGTCTCTAGTGTTTAGGAAGACTATTGTGCTCATATTGCAAAAAATTAATTTCTAGAAGATTCTTTACCCCAAAAAGGTCTGTTGATAAATTTTAACTTGATCACACCTTTTAAAACAGAATGATGTTTCCTTTAGTATTGTAGCATTTTGTAATAACTTTTCAAAAATGTTAAGACCATTTTTAATATTTGTTATTTGAGATCATTCAGTTCTAAATTGCGAAAGCTCACAGTTCTTAGAGTAAGTCATTCTATTCATAACTAAATGTTCATGTTAACATTTTTGGTGTCAGGGACTAGCTCAGTGTTTGGTTGTTTCATATTTCCATAACTCTGTGAGGCTGATCTAGTTTCCATTTTACAGATGAGGAAACTGAAGTTCCAGTTACTCCTCCAAAACCGCTCAGCTAATAAGTGCAAATCCTGAATTTGAACTCATGTCTGACTTAAAAGTTCTTAACCACTTTAATGTTTATATACGTCCCTATAGTTTAATTCTAATAATGGCTCTCATCAGTTTGTGTTAATCATCCTTCACTCACTAAGTCTTTCATTGATTCAGTGAAAGCTTTTTGATTCTCTGCTGTGAGCCAGTCGCTGTGCAAAGGGACTGGTATATACAAATGATTTCGATTTAGTCTCTCCCCTGAAACAACTCAGTCTAATTGAGGGAACCAGATATGTAGAAATATGACTATAATGTAGTAAGATGATTCCTGATGGAGGCATGTACAAGAACTTTCTATAACTTTTTTCAAAGAAAATAAGCAATAGAAACAATCTCTGTCTCACTTAGGAGCAAAATTTGTGGGAAATATATGGAGGCTCACAGAACCAGATTTAGAAAAGGGCAAGAATCAAGGCACATTGGGAAAGGGAGATGTCTCGTGGTAGGAACCATTGCACAATCGTGTCAAGGAACTTTAATAAGCAAGAACGAGCTCCAACAAGTTTTGGTATTTTTCTTTCCTTGTTCAAGATTTAAATCCAGGAAAAGTGTGCCCTGTCTGTCTAGCCTGGGCCACATCTCTGGCACTTGGCTAGGGAAGGAAGGGCCCTTGGATTTAATATCCCAATGGGTATGTCCAATGGAGGAATTACCCAAGAAGAAACAGGAGCGGGACCAGATGCTGGCCAGCCATTAAACCGAAATTATCTGCTATGTGTAAGTATGGAAAATGAAACATTTAACTATCTCAAGTGCTCAAGGAAGACTTCTAGAGGATGATTTTCAGAAAACTATTTGGAGGATCAATTTACTCCACAAATAAATTGATAATGTAAATTCCAAGGAAAAGTAAGAACATAGACAAAGTCATGAAGCGATGAAACAAGCAAGTGTTTGAGGCCAATATTGAGTAAAAAGAAGGATTAATGTCCAGGTAATGGGAAAATTTTAATGCCAAGCCAAGAAGTCTGGATTTTCTTTTCTTTTTAAGTTTATTTATTTAATTATTTATATTTAGTTATTTTGAGAGAGCAAAAGAGCACTAGCAGAGGAGACGCAGAGAGAGAGGGAGATAGAGAAAATCCCAAGCTGGCTCTGTGCTGACAGCACCGCACCTGCCTTGGGGTTTGATCTCATGAATAGTGAGATTATGTGCTGACCTGAAACCAAGAGCAGGATTCAGACACTAAACCAGCTGAGCCACTCCAACACCCCAGGATTTTATTTTCTATTCAGTGGTGATGGACTAGAGAACAATTAAATATGATGACTTTTTTTTTTGCAAGCATTTAAAAAAATTTTTTTAATGTTCATTTATTATTGATAAAGAGAGAAACAGAGCATGAGTGGGGAAGAGGGGCAGAGAGAGAGAGAGACACAGAATTTGAAGACAGGCTCCAGGCTCTGAGCTGTCAGCACAGAACCCAACGCAGGGCTCCAACCCACAAACCGTGAGATCATGACCTGAGCCGAAGTCGGAGGCTCAACCGACTGAAGCTCTCAAGGCTATCTCTTTTATTGGTTTTAGTTATTGAGTGGGCACATAACTTCTTTGTACATCTCTTTAATCCACATATTCCTCATGATTAAATCTCAGAGAACTACATAATGCTTGCTAATATCCTGTAATTGGTTTCCAGTGTCATCCAGAATCTATGTGTATTTTCAAACAACCTGAATTGAGAGAAGCAAAGCACGCAAAATTAGTTGATGTCTTACTTTTGTCTGAAAGAAGAACAACAACAACAAAAAAAACAATGACAAGTTTTATAATAAAATTGACTGAAATGGATGAAGCATTTCGATAGTAGTAGACAGTGGTTCTGTGTACGCATTAACACTATGGCAAATAGTGGTGTCCGTATTCAGAGCGGAAGAGCAGGTTGTAAATTGGATGAGTGAAAACATGTTTAGATCCCTGATAGTTACACGCCTTGTCTAGTCAGATTTAAAAAAAGTAAAAGTGAATGAAGAGAAATCACCAAGAGAAGGGAGAAAACAAAACATTAAGAATATGGGTTTTATTCTTCTCATTTTCCTTCACTCTGCATTTTCTAAAAAAAAAAAAAAGAAAGAAAAAGTGAGAGAAAGAAAAGAAACAGAAAAGCAAAGAACCCCATTTATAATAGTTAAAGCTTCCTTGTTAGTGCCATCCCTGTTGGAAAGAGATTTGCACTCTAACTATTGGTACACTCTACCTAGGGAAAGAGCATATTCTTCCTTTCCTGTGAAAACCTTTACCAGTTTAGCATCACCCCTAAAGCTTCTCTTCTAGAAGTTTCTTAGTCTAATTTGGGATCTCTTCTGCATAGCAGTGATGAGAAAAGAGCCCATGGCAGTTAAATCATTTCCTTTCTATGAGAATCTAACTATCTTCTAATCATCATATAAAGTAACTCACGCCAGAGGGGAGGATCTCAGGGTATCAGGTCTTGATCTCCTTATTCTTTGTGGGTGTGATTATGAGATTCCTGAGTAAATAAAGCCCAGGTGGGGAGAGACTCTTTATCTCTAAAACCTCAACCAAGTAAGATAGTATCTGAGGTGATTTTCATTTATGACACCCGGAAAAGGCACAGACATATTACACTCACTCCATTGCTTATTTCTTTACTCCAAAAGTTTAGTTAAACCTATTGTTCTTTGAAAAGTAGAATTCTGGTTGTACATTTAAATATTTCTATTTCAGGTTCACATATTTGTGATTTCCAGATACTTCTGGTGTCATAGCCGCATCCTTTCTATTACCCAGTATGTATGAAGCTCTGTCCTGGCATGTGTGGAAAGGGGCATTAAGGGATGCAGAATTTTTAGCTTAAGTTGAATGTTAGGGCCCTGTTATGCCTGGGCTCTATTTAACATCTCCGAAAATCAAGAAGGAACCTTTGGATTGGCAGGAATTGATGTGGTCGGTTTTGAAAATGCTATCTCGTTTTCTGTGTATATGTCTAATCACCTTGGAAATTGAGATAATTTGGATGAAAGTTATAGCAAATGGTGACATAGTTTTACATTTAAAACTGGATATAAAGATGATGGGTTTCAAATATTTTTTCATATATAAGGCTTTAAGTATGTGCGTTAATGACAGGAAGAGAACAGATTTAAACATCTCACTTTTGATTTTCTCCTAAACATACCATGCACGTCCTCATTAGTGCCAGATAAAAGCACAGCTGTTTATTAAATACAATGCTGGAAGAATGCAGAGACAATTTTTGTTTTTCTTTAAGTTTTTCATTCCCAATCTATTTCTTGTTTTTCATCCTATTTAACACAGATAGTCTAATAATACTGATGGTGGTATCAATCCATCTTAATTTAATAATAAAAGGGTAGCATAATAATATATTTGAGTTTTCCTAAGTTAGGAAGAAAATCTCTATATACTACAGCATGTTTTAAATGGTCTTCTATTTAATTTTTCCCATGAATAGTGTCTTTCATTTGGGAATGATAGTGAATCAAATTCCTAATAGTATTGCTGCACTAGAACCACATTATATAAGACTATTAATGAGGATAAATATTAAATTTGAATAGATATTGCAGGTGTGAGACATCAAATGAGAACTCCAAAGGATTAATTTCTACAGAGGATCATTATTTAAGTTCTTTCCATCCCTGTTGTTCTGCTGCATAAAACTTACTTTAGTACCTCTCTGGACTGTTATAACATCTGTTGTTCTTGGGAGAGAAAAAAAGGTTTTTTTTTTTCTTCTTCTTCTTCTTTTTTTTTTGGTCAGAAATGGCTGTGTTATTCTGCAGTGTTGGCCCAGAATGCCTTGCAGGGAGTAAGCTGTGTTTTCGTGTTCTAATTAATCCCCATGAGATCTGCTCCTTACAACCAGCCTCGCTCGCTCTGAGACCGGCAGTGGGGATACTGCCTTTGGGAAGTAGCTATCCTGCCCATACATGATGGTTGTCATGCAAATAAAACAGAAGGTGAAGGATAAGATAGGTAAAATCCAGGGAAGTTTTAGAAGAGAGAACATTGATCTGAATGATCGCTGTTATTTTTACAAAAGGCTTTTGATGTATCACAGTGAGCAAATTTTCAACTTAGAATATCCACTTGCCAAGTTATAATCGAGGTCTCTTAGCTGTGCTCCATCAAGTTGCTTAAATGTGATTAAATTTTATGGACCAGGTAGAAGAACTTTTGGGAAAGCTATCAATTCTTCCCTTCATCTCCCTTCAAAAATAAAATCATTCAGTATACAAAGTATTGGCCCTCACCTTCCAGCTTCTCATATGAAACAGACTAGTTTTCTTTCCGAAACACTAATTTTCTATATTTGCCTCCTTGCCCCTACATCTGTCTTATAAAAGAATTGGTTTTAATTTCTTGGGACTGACCAAGAAAGATAATGAAGTCTTTTCAAAAACTCTTTATGTGTGAAACCCCGAAGAAAACCCTAGAGCCTTCTTACTTCTAGCAACCAATTACTACCCACAAAAAACTTTCCCCATTTATGAAGCCCACCAATGCATCCTGCACAGACTCAATTCCACGAACCATGTTGCAGCCACAGCATTCACATAATTAACAGGAAGGCACTGCATGTGGCCAGACCTTTTGCTAATTGATTAAATGAGTCTATTCCTAAATCAGATTCTAATCACACCAGCGAGTGCTATGGATCACCGCATCTCTAACAGAACCTGCAGAAGTCCAAAATGTGCGTCTACAAGAAAAATTTTTTTTTCAAAATACTCAACAGAGAGCCATTTCAAAATTGAACTAAACACAGAATAAAAAATTTTAAAAAGGCCGCATTGCTCACTTGAAATGCCACTCTCCCCAGTTGGCTTTCTTTAGTATTCCCACTTCTATTTGATCCTTGTCTTTTTGCGATTCATTATCCACACCTAAATAATACAAAACATGTCATACTTTGGTCCTGGCTTCGTGGTTATTTTAGTTAACAAGTGCTGGAGAGTTTCCTAGTAAAAACACAAAGCCTCCTATCTGCTTGTCAGTTTTTCTTTTCTTTTTCTTTTTTCTTCTTTCCTTTTCTTTTTCTTTCTTTCTTTCTTTCCTTTTTTTTTTTTTTTTTAAAGAAGGCCATGGTGTTCCCTAAGGGTTGTGAGAGGAGTTCATCCCATTGAACTGGTCAGCAAGATATCATTAGCTCGTTGTGTACATGAAATCCAGGGGTTAGAGCACCAAGCGTCACAAGCCAGTTTCTTTACCTCCTTGAGCTGATCAGAGGATCAGAGTATCAAGGAAGGATTAGCACTGACTTGGGATTTGTGTGATTGGTTAATTTATTGCAGCAATGGCAGGCCTTTCATCTATGGCAACATTTAATCAGCACGGCCATGGAGGCTATTACCGGTTAGCTCCTTTCTCAAGTCAGCCCGGGCTGCACCATCAGCCCTATCACAACTCCCCTGAAATTTCCAAATTATCTGGAACAGGCTTTAGCCTCACAGTAATAAAAATTAGAAGAGATTCCTGATAGCACGGGTGGAAAAGGCTTTCACTTGCACAGGGCAAATTATAAATAGTATGAACGTGCACTTTAAAAAAAAAAATTCTCCACCTCTTAAGAGATGTGCAGGACTTATCACCCCTGCTCTGATCCAAATCCTCATGGTTGAAAATTTATATTAGATTTTATCAGAGAGGCCTAAGTCTAGAAAAATCAATGAAGGTTATCTTTTATGTTGCAGGAACTTGTGGAAATATTGATTTTCATTTTATAGTGAATTTGGAGCATGAGTTGGTAATCACTGCTGAGCCGACCACAATGTTTGCCTACTGTATCTTTTACTGAGTTTTGCTCAAGTATTTAAGATAGTATATTCCTGTTGATTTTAGTCTATAGTGTGCAGACAGATGTTCCTAAAACACAAAGTTATACTTGATCATAAAAAAATACACTCAAAAGCTTTGCATTGACAACACTGAGTTTAGTATTTTGATGCCACAGTCTGTCTATTAATGGCAGATTTTGGAATAAAACAGACTCTGAAATCACTGTAAATTATTTTTTTCAAGTTCATAGACCAGGAGAGAGATTTTTAAAAAATGAAAAAGAACTGCACGCATACAAATATAGATGATTTAAAATGCTGGGTTTCTACTGAAAAAGCCAAAAAGAGAGATTTCTTTTTTTTTTCAACAGATTAGTATGACAAATAGGGGCCAAAATGTTCCCTCTGTTGTATTTTTTAAGTGTTTTTTTCATTCCCTTGAATTCATCAATTTATTTATTATTTCACTCTTCCTTTTTTATTTAACATAAAATGCCTTTATAGTTGCTATAGGGAACAATTGCTCATTTTTGATGTGTTTAAAATATTAAATCATGTTTATGTCTCACTTGTTTCTATGTAGAATAAGAGTATGTTGTGTTGATTTATCATGGTTTACTTACCATGTGTATGTAAGGTTTTTGTCATGATAATCTTAATTCAAGAAGAGAAACTTGTTAATAAGTAGTAAATATGATAGGCTCACGAATGTTTATTAGTGACTAAATCCTTCAGACTTTAGCATGATTGTTGCAGTATTTTGTCAGATTTTCTGAGAAAACAATGCCTTTTAATATTCACTATGGATATTTTGAAATGAGAGTAAGTTCAGCCATTCTTGTATTTTATTTTGCGCTGAGTACTAGATCATCGTTCAGGATCAGCGTTAATTTTCTCCTTGCAGTCCAACAGAGTTCAATGGCGAACTCCGTTGGTTTCCACGAGTGAGCCGTCTTCCTCCTCCCTCTTGCTTGTGGTCATTCCCCTGAACTTATGCTTGGCAGCGGCTAAGAATCATCTGTCTCAACCACCACCTAAGGCCACGCACTATAGTGCAAGGCTCTGGGGAATATCCAGGAGTCTTTTTATTCCTCAGAACGTACCCAAAAGACGACTAAGCCAAGGAATTAACAAGATAACATACGAAAGCGCTGAGCCCAGTAGCTGGCACGTGGTAGGGCCCACAGATGGCAGCTACTAGTTCCATTATTGCTTGGTAAAGTCTATGAGGGCACTCTAGAGAATTTGTCACCTGTTCCCTGGGCACGTCCACCCAATTAACTGGATTTGGACATGTCTGTTCATGGCCAACCTTAGGTGTAATCATGACCAAATTGTTTATTTTCTAACTCTCTCTGCCCTGTCCTCCTTATTCTTCCCCACCACTCCCAGTGCTCAGTTCTAACCTAGAGCAAATACCTCTGAAAGTACAGATGGTGGCATAACCCATGCTCGGATGTAGCTCTCTTGCCCTGTCTTCTGTCCCCACTACGGTTCCTCTACATAGGAATTAGAATGTTGGGATAAGTAGGCACAGAGAAGGCTGAGGCTTTGTAGAAAGTCACACTGTTGGGGCACCTGGGTGGCTCAGTCGGTTAAGCATCCAACTTTGGCTCAGGTCAAGATCTCATAGTCCATGAGTTCAAGCCCCACACCGGGCTCTGTGCTGACAGCTCAAAACCTGGAGCCTGCTTCAGATTCTGTGTCTCCCACTCTCTCTGCCCCCACCCATTCGCATTCTGTCTCTCTCTAAAAAATAAGTAATAAAAAAGTTAATAAAAAAATTTTTTTAAAGTCACACTGTTAATGATGGTGCCTGGATTTTAAACTTGGGCTGTTCTCTTTTATATGAGTATTATTGAAGTAAACGAGACTGTATTAAGGACCCTTTGCTGGAAGCAATGGAAAGGCAGTTGAACTGGCTTAAAGAAAAAGGAAAATGTATTATCAGAACTGTGGAATATCGTATGGAAACCAAGGGGAGGAATTCCCTGGGCTTCAAGATTTATTAGTACCAACAATTCTCAAAAACCATCATGACATCGTCAACATTGGTTATAGCTCTCGATTTCTTCTGCTCAGTTCCACTTCCCTTTCTTTCACTTCCAGCTAGTCCTTCAGTGGGGAGGACCCTCTGCCCTTGACTGATCCTGGTTGTGCCCACAAACGCGATATATGCCTTTGACTCTTTCAGTTCTATCACTGAAAATGCCACAGAAGGAACTTACTGTACTAGGACAGGGAAAGAGCCCTTCTCTGGACCAGGACTAGAAGGTAAAGGAGCAGTTCTCAGATAGGTAGAGACCCTGGGCAATTTCACTTGTGTCTACTATAATTGGAGACCATGTCGACTGCCTTCCCAGTCTGAAGGCCTCTCATGCAGGAAAATGATTTTATTCTGTGGAAGCAGATTATAGGAAGGTGGTTTTCAATCAGTATAAATATGGGATGTGCTTCCTTGTAAATTGGTGAGTTTATCTCTTTGGTTACTAGAAATATTCAGCTTTGGGTAAATAAACCTTAATAATACTAGTTGCTACACCGTATATTTCCTACATGACCTACTCTAGAGGAGAAGCCTGTGTTAACTTACACCTGGTCCAGGTAAATTTCATGAAGATTCATCAGGTCCATAGTCTGATAAAGATTTTATTATCTTTACATATTTGTATTTATTTTCATTTTTGCTTTTTTTGTTTCTTGAGAGAGAGAGAGCATGTGCATGAGTGGGATAAGGGCAGAGGGAGAGAGAGAGAGACAGAGAATCTCAAGCAGGCTCCATGCCCAGTACAGAGCCCAATATAGGGCTGATCTCATGACAATGAGATCATGACCTTAGGTGAAATCAAGAGTCAGATGCTCCACTGACTGAGCCACCCACGTGCTCCACTGTTGCATATTTTTAAAGTGAATTATACACAAAATGCTTCATGTGTATGCTGTATATGTGTGCATTGTACATAAATAAATTTGTATTATTATGCATCTGTCTGCCTGTGACAAATTTGACTTTGTTCTGCTAATTTTGGCCACAGGTTTGGCATTTGTATGTGCTAGCACTGAGTATTTTACATAGTATACACTAGGCTATATTTTGATACAAAATTATTTGGAAAGTGATACATTTGAACCACAGAAGTTTAGAGGTGTCCATGGCTTTCTCATCACCGTTGTCATTAGTTGCATAAAGTTCACAGATTAGATACCTTTAAAGTCAAGTTACATTTAATGCGATATCCTCCCCACTCAAGGAACTTATTATAGACAGCTTACTGATTAATTACTTTCAGTAAGCTTTATTTTAGTCTAAATGACAAATTAAACTTCGTTTGTTTGACTTATAAATGTGCTGTGATACACAGAGAACTACTCTGATACATTTCGTGATTTTTGCAAAGTAGAGTAGTATGCATCCTCTCTCCATGTGGAAGCTCTTTGCTGCACAGAATTTTGTGGTGTTAGGCAATTGCAAAGGGATTCCATACCAAAAGGTGCTTCAGCTTTGGTTATCTCACATAAAATAAGACTTGGCATAGAGCATTTTACAGCAATGGTGTAAAATGTAGAATTACATGGATTCTTGCTGATAGCACATAGGGATGCTCAAATACTTTGTCACTGAGTTATTATGATATATGATTGTATAAATCTTTATAACATATCAATTGATTTAGTCTGGAGGAAGAATAAAAACCTACATCAAAGATATTAATGTACAATGACACATGGTTCTGCCAAATTAGCACTACAGAGTAACTGGTTAAGGACGAGTATCTTTGTGAATGAATAATCCCGTCCCCCCCACCCCAAGGATGACTCTTAATTGTTAGGTGTTTTCTTTCTCTAATTGATGATAGCAGCTCCATTTGTGCATGATTAGTCTTACTAAAATTTTTCATATTGCATGGTTCTGTAATGGCTCTCATATCTATCTTTAAATATATAGAGACTCTTTGCAAATATGGAAATCGTGATCTTTTGCATTAGACTCTACTGGGGTGGACTCTAGCTGTATCACTCATTAGCAGTGTGAGAGTCATAAAGTTAATTGATCTTTCTCAACTTCAGTTTCCTCATCTGTTTAAAAAAATAAAAAATGGGTGGTGGAAGTCCAATTCTTAGCTTGCTTGGCTCTAAAGGCTTAAGTGAGTCGTGTTTTGCCCAGCCTGTTTCTCCCTTTGCATGAAATACTTTTCTGGCTTGATTTCCATGACAGTGTGTCCTGTTCTTTTCACCTTACAGGATGTACTTTCTCAGTTTCCCTGGCTGACAAATTAACCTCTAAATGTTGGAAAATACGAGACTCAATCTTGAGGTTCTACTCTTTAGATGATCTCATACCCCAGGGCTTTAACTGCCAGAAATAAACTAATGATTGCCAAATTTCAATCTCAGCCTCAACCTCTCCTCTGAGTTCCAGACTCTTATTTCAAACTGCCTACTTGACATCTCTGTATCACAGTAAAGATGTATAGATCAGAACTCCAAATGATAAACCCTAAAATAACTCTTCTCTGAGTCTTTTCATAAATGCCACTACTTTTCACCCAGTTATTAAGTCCCCAAATCTCAGATTTATCGTTGATTCCTCTCTTTTCTTCACTGACTTTATGTTCAGCAGGCCAGTGAAGTTCACTTTCAAAATCTGATCAACTTCCACCACCTTGCCAGAGAGCACACTGATTGGGGCCATCATCACCTCTCACCAGGGGTCATAGCAGCCTCCTAACTGATTTCCTTCCATACGTGTCCCCTAGAGACTGTTCCGCAGGTGACAGTCAGAATACTCTTTTTACATGTAAATCACAGCATGGTATTCCCCAAACCGGGCACACTTGAGGTGAAACCTAACCTGTTAGTTAGCATGGCTAGTCAAGCCCTACGTCATCTGGCTATTTCCTGCCTCATCTCCTTCTGCTGTCTGCCTTGCTGACTCTACCAGGGCCGTGTTGGCCTTCTCGATTTTACAGAATATGCTGGATTCCAGCCTGGATGCTGCTGCATTTGTTATTTGCTCTGCCTTGGACAGTCATCTCTAAATCTTTCCATGGCACACCTAGTGACACTAATTCAGTGAAATACTCAGATGCCATCTCTGTAGCAGGACCTTCTCTTGAATAAAATACAAAACAAAACAAACAAGAAAAACTCAGTTGTTATCTCTTTTTATCTTTGTCTACCTAAAATTACATTTATTTACTATTGATGTATTTATTCTTTTTTGTCCCTAACAAGGGAGTGGATTCTAGGAGGACAGAAACCTCTTATATTTCGCTATTTCACCAACACCTAGAACATGCCCAATAAATATTTGTTGAAAGTATGAATGAGTGAAATAACATTTTAAAAAGGTTTTTTTTACCTTTTTTAAAAAATTTAAGTCATCTCTGCACACCATGTGGGGCTCAGACTCATGACTCTGCGATCAAGAGTCACATGCTCTTCCAACTGAGCCAGCCAAGCTCCCCTAAAAAGATTTTAGCATAGTGCTTGGGAGTTCAAGAAATGTTCATTTTCATTCCCTTTCTTATTCTTGAGTAAATTACTCTGAAAGGATTCCTGTGTAAAGCTATAGTTTGCACAGTCATTTTGCTTAAAACATTAACATTGTTCAAAATCTGTATTTGGGTTTTTCAGATACTAATGCCATTGCAAGGCTGAAATAGTGAAAAAATTGACCCAGGTTCAAATCCTGCCTTCATTTTTCTTTCAGTTGTGGAACATAAAGGAGTCAATACATTTCTGAATCTCAACTTTATCACCAAAAATGTGATTAGAAATTTACCTCAAGAGAATTTTCCTATAAAGGGAAAATAATACATTTGTTTACCTTATATAAAATTTGAAATAGAATACACACTTAATAAATATGACTTATATTTGACAATAGTAATTGTATCCAAATTAATATTCCAGCAAATTAAATGAGCAGCTGATCTATTGTTTCATCTATATCATTAATATAATTGATAAAACATCCCAGACAGAAGACTGACAGTGGTAGATTCTTAAATGCTGCTGTTGAACTATAAGTAACTATTCTTTGAAAATCCTTGTGATTTCTGTGCTGAAACTTAGGGCTTTTTGGTATTTCATGTGAAATAGTAGTTTAATCTAATGAGAATAATGATTTGTCATATCAGCCTGATTGCTCATTTTTATATGAGAAAATGGGGTGAGAAAATTATATTGAGTTGTTGAGGCTTGTCCAATGCAACACTACACTTATCTTTAATGCCCTACATCTTCAAAAATATATAAATGAATTTGGTATAACTCATAAGTATTCTTCAGGAATTTTTCTTGACTGTCCAGCACAGTTTCAGATTCAAGGTTATGTTCTGCACGTGAGCTCTTTTTTGGTCCTCTGTGCATCTCTGAATCATGACTGTTGGGGTCTATAACAAAGTTTGACATTTCCTCAAATTGCCTTGTATATAAGCGACTTGGCCCTTTAATTGTAGACAATAATAATTTTTCTCATTACTCTTTCATTTGTTCTTTCTCCCATTAGATGACTTCTTTTTCCTCTCCTATGTTATCTATATTCTAAATAAACAAGCCAGAGACAACAAAAATATTAGTTGAGGGGTGTGTGTGTGTGTGTGTGTGTGTGTGTAGACTGAGATGCAGCAAATATTTTCTTTTTCATGTCTGCTCTTCAATATTATCTCTCCAGCTCCCAAAGAAGTCATTATATTTTATTGTATTGATTTCATTTTCTACTTTATAGTCCTAGTTATGTGTTTTACCCATTCTTCTTGTATATATGTATTTTTTTGAATGTTAGATATCTTAATTTGAGTTAGTATGGTATGTTCATTGAGAGCTCAGGCACTGGAGTCAAAAGCCTGGTCTTAAATCTGGACTTTGTCACCAGGGAACTAACGGTTCTGGGCCACTTACTTTACCTTTCTGTGTGCTCCATGTAACTGATCTTGTGAGTGGAGATATTAATATGTCCTAATACATGATATGATATACATAATACATAATATTAACATGTCATAGTATAAATTTTCTGAATTTTAAGAGATTGTATATGTGAAGTTCAAAGCACAAAAGCTGGTAGGGTAAGCACTCCAGAAACACTGACCATTCCTGTCATTAGGTTAACTGTAAATTATTACTGGCTGTATTTTCTGTCTCCCTTGTGGAAAATTATACATCATCCTTTGGTAACATTCCCACTTTGGCTTAATATTGCTGAAGTACAGAATGTGATAGCTTGAAGAAACTTAGTCCAACGCTTATTTTCCAAATAATAAAACTGAAGCTTTGAGAAATGACTTAGCTGATCCCATTTCTAATTAAAGGAAGCACTATTCCTGATACCCTGTTCACAGTTCTTCCCCCAATTGGTTTGATTATTTGCTTGGGTTTGGTTATTAGCAGACAGTATGGCTTGTCTTTGATTGGCACGTACCTCCTGCAAATTATCCTCAGTTATACTGTTCTTGGGTTGAATAAGGCATTCCTTTTAGTGGCACTATACTAATTTTCTGATAAAGCTGATATGGTTTTCCCCACCTTAAATTTTAAGATTTCCACATATTTCCTCAGATCCGATCATGCAACTTGACCCTCTCTCTTTCTCAGCTATCTCTTCTATAGATTTATGGGGTTGACTTGCAAGTAGGTAGCACCCTAATAGTGTGGTTTTCGAGAAATGAAATGGATGAGCGTAGGAGAAGGGGGATAAAAAGAGAGAAGGAGGCAACCATGAGAGACTCCTATGTCTAGAGAACAAACTGTGGATGGGGGATGGGCTAAATGGGGGAAGGGTAATGAGGAGAGCACTTGTGATGAGCACCGAGTGTTACATGTACCTGATGAATCTTTAAAAATTCTGCTCCTGAGACAATATTATGCTATATGTTAACTAAACTAGGATTGAAATAAATATTTGAAAGAAAAATAAATAAATAAATAAATTTTAATCCAAATAAATATATACCCTCCACCCCCCCCCCCAAAAAAACAGGTAAAGTGGCCAAACCAGTTTCTTTCTTAAGGTTGTCCCTTTCTCCAGTTCGTTGATACCTGGAATTCTATGATGCAGATTTTACCTTTTAAACTTAAAATTTGGTTTACCAATGAGGTAGAAATGCCTCTAGGTGAGAAAGTACTTTCAAATGTAATAAAGCCTGTCTGATGTGAATGAAGGATCTGAGAAAAGAGGAAGGGGAAACAGAAGGATCCTGATGTCTCAGAGAGCAGCTTCTGTCTCCCAACTAATGAATTATGTTTGATTCATCAAATGCTACATGAGGAAGTGACCTTTGAGAACCATTAGTTCATTCTGTTCACAGAGAGAGAAACTGTAACTCCGAAGAGTTAAATGTATTTGCCCAAAGTCACTGATTTGTGGCACCAGATAGTTAGCTCACTAAGCTGATCACCTTCCATTAGGTAACAGGTGCCCTAAAGTCTACTCCATTCCTCAAAATCTTTGCCATTTAAGCAAGGCTCTATGTTCACTCTCTTTTATCTGTCTGAATTGGTAGTGAGCCCTACTGTTTAGACGTCAACCTTTAAAGTAGACTTGAAATATCTTTTTAGTTACATGTAGTTTAATATCTTTTAAATATGTAGTTAATTTAATATCCTTAACAATCAAATGTATTGGTTACCATTGCATGTTACATGTTCTTTTACATGTTGATCATGCTGGCTTCAGTGAGGGTACACTATGTACTTCATGTGAACTCCCAATCAAAAATTCATTAATGTATCAAAAGATTTTCTAGTTCCTCCTACACAATATCATATGTAAAAGTTGTGTGTGTGTGTGTGTGTGTGTGTGTGTATGTGTAAGAAAAGCTAGATAAATATATAGGTTTTTAAAATTGGTGACCTTAATAGAAATAGATCAACATAAATGGAAAGTTGAGTTTTTACAGAGGCTGAATTTTATTTTAAGTATGTTGGTTTTCACATGATAGTAAGAAAAAAAAGCAAATATCCAGAAGGAAATATGCTTCAAGAAGACTATGATGTGGAGGTTGGCTGGGAGCTGAAGGTACGCTTTGAGACCCATTTGCTAGTGGTGGTGTTATTTTACAAAATACAGTATGAAGAACTAAAACTATAGACAGCTAAAGTGATTTATGAACATTAACTCTTTTTAATCAGTCATAGAGTAGTTACTGATGTACTATCCAGTCTGGAGTATATTGATGCTATCAATATGCTAAAAATCAGAGAACTGTTTGAAGAAGGAGAGCAGAGGTGATAGAAAAGAATGTAACCAAATGAAATAGAAGCAAATGTAGTGACAGAGACACAATAATAATAATAATAAAAGCAATTACAAGCAGTATATCAATAAGTACAAACGGCATAGTGCAATTATATTCTGAGGGGACAGAGGAGGGTGAGCTGAGGGAGAGAGGTTAATTGGGAAATGTTTCCTCAGGGCAGTGAGAGCTGAACAGTCCGAAGGAAGGGGTAGGAATTGGTAGAGAGGAACAAGCAGGGAATTCAGGATGGAAGGAATGGCCTACTGGAAAGTGAAGGAATAAACCCAACTGTGTGTAGAAAATAACAAATGGACCATTTTGCTCCCAATAGAGAGATTAGGTGAAAGCTATCAAGACATCCTTCTAGAAAGGTTTGAAAGGGGAGCAACATGGAAGAAATGGAGAGTGGGTGTTTATAAAGAACCTCGAATGCCAATAATACACTTTGAACAGTGCAGACATTTCAACGTAATTTTATTACATGTTCAAAATCTATCAATTTCTAGTGCACAGCCTCCTGTTGTCCAAATTACATGGGAAAAAAACTGTGTGTTCTTATTCCCCTCCCCCTTGCTGTTGAACTCCCCCCCGTTTTTGTTGTACCAAGAGAATAGAGAGTGCCTGACAAATATTTGTTCTTGGCTAAAATTCTGTATAATGCTTTGAAATATTATTCTCCCTAGCAAATGTTAACAGTTGCTAATGTCATTCAAAAATAGTTGAGGAAAAATATGTTTGTGAAACATACAGCTTTTGCTGTCACATTATTTCCTGAGTGAAAGGAAAATACAGTAGTAGTCTGCTATTTATTGAATGGGAATCCTTTAATGTTGTCAAGGATTTCATCAAACTGATGCCTTAAATAAGCAGGAAATCACGTGCCCTCTTCTTCAATGTCTGTTTCCTCGTGATGAGGCAGCCGCCCCACTCAGCTGTCCAGATGGGCTACCTCCCATCACCACCCTCTCAGATAGGATAACCAGAGCATAACTACTGTGGAGCAATGCAATTATGAATTTCTTGAGGGGGAAAAGGAAGAGATAAGTGCAGGGAAGTCAGCTAACGTAGTACGTGGGTAGTTTCAGGCAGCAAAAGGGTTAATCAGATTTTCATTTTAGATAGTCGCCGTAGTAACAATCAGGGCGCCCAAGCTGTATCTTTTCCATTTGTAGGGAATGTTTAGATTTACAGAGTAGCTTAGCTTATTATATACCTGCCTTGATTGCTGGATAAGGCTTGTGATTAAAAACAGAAAAAGATTCATTCTTATAATAATGTAAAGAAGAGCAAAACATTAAAAATGATGTCACTGGTGGTCTAGGGTTCTGGGAAATTACTGATATTAGAACTCTAGTGGCGTCAGGGTTCCTTGAAAAGTTAAAATAATGAAGGTCCGATCTTCTGCTTAAACTTTTAGTGAAAATGAGTCTGGGTTCCCCATTTATAAGAGTGAATCAGAATCCAACAAAGACTGACTAACAGTGGTCTCTGAGAAATTGGACATCGACCTCATTTTTCATGCCCAGTTGCATTAAGCACTCAGAGATGCATTTGTTTATATTAAGTGCTATGTGTCCCTTCAATCAGGAATTGAAAAAAAATGTGTAGCATGTTGGAAAAGTGCTTATTTTCAGAATTTCTGAAAGAGTGGACTAGTGACACTAAAATTTAAGGTCCTTAATTTATCCATTGGCCAAACAGCAGGAAAACAAACTTGACAGAGTGCTCTTCACATGGCCTCAAACCTCACCTGTAGACAGATTTCCTAAGGGCAGAGACCGGCATTCAGTCTGTTTGCCAAGACCAGGTCTGTCTGGAGCAGCTGCTGCCAATTAGTGACAAGTGATATGTAGTGAGGCCATGATACACACAGAGCACCCAGAGTTCAGCAGTTTCGGAAATTACTCTCTGAAACAAGAAGAACACAATGCTTGGGAGCACAGTTCATTCCTGTTTCGTGGTAGTAACTTGGTAACCGGTGCGGCGACTCACAACATCTCAAAAGTCAGTAATGTCAGGGAACCGTGGCCACTGAATTTATACATTATTTACAGACAGCTTCTGACTTACTTTTGCTTATTATATTAACTTAGAAATGCCCAGAGTTCCACCTTTGCCATTCTGCAAGTATCAAATAGTTAGCTGAGAGAGACACTGGAGAGATTTCAAAACAAAGAGAACAAACAACAAAAACTTGGAAGATTTAAAGACTCTGCTCAGATTTGGAAGAAGGGGGAAGAAAGTTTTGTGAAGCAGGGATGGCTTACTGATTACAGGTCTATCAGTGCCGTAGTGATCGTCCATGCCATAGTATCCGTTAGCTCAGTCAGTGCTTTTCTTGCGAAAGCTGCTTCGCCAGCCTGATGGAAGTATGTGTGTTTGTTTGTTTTATGGGATCAGAGAAACAAGCGGTCATTTGGGAACGTGGAGGAATTTGCGAGGTAGGACACCTACGCCTCAAATGAAGACTTGTGGTTGAGGAGTTAATATGGCTGAAGAAACTCCACGGAGACTAGGGGAGCGTGCTTTTGGAAGCTGGGAGACAGGAATAGCAAAGGAAGAAGGCAGAACAAGACAAATCATATTAAAATTTTTCCTGGGGCCAGAGAAAGATAAGGAAATATCCTGCCTCCCTTTCTGTCCTTCCTCTAACAAATGACCCTTATTCCTGGACACAGGAATTCATACCTAATGTGTAGCTAGATTAAGAGCTAAATAACCTTCTTGTAATCTAACCTTGAAACTTGACCATTTGCAGTGTTGGGTCTATGCCAGCTCTTTGCTCAGTTCGAGGAAGATATAGATTGTTTTCAAAGAAAAAAACAATTCAATAGGTTCAAGGTTTTCTAGAGATTTGCAGACTGCCATTCAGAAAACACTAAGTTAAAAAAATTAAAATATTCTATTTACTGTATTTCATACATAAGTCTTGCCATCATGCAAGGTAAAAGTGTATTTGTTTTCTTGTTTGTTCTGTTTGGCTCAACACGAAAACATCAAATTGGGAGTGGGGGAATGCCCATAAATATTGAAGATCTAAAGGGGCTGCAGCCTCTGGGTTGAGAAACACTGGTGAAGGTGAAAAATGTATTTTGAGTTCCAAATGGTGCATTTTTCAAATGAACTTTTAGAATCCATTTATAATAAGGACTCCTTGTATTTAATCCTTTCACACTAATTTTTCCCCGGTTTGAATAAAGAATGTCTCTAACATAATAATGTCATTCCAACAACACTGAAAAATAAAACAAGATTGTTGACAGTAAAACAAGCTATAAATATTTGGTTAGAGTATGGAAGAATTTTTCAAATGTCTAATAATATATCGAGACTTGGCTCTTTCTTAGAAAGTCTGTGAACTTTCCTGTCTCCTGTGCACTCTCTCTCTCTCTACAGGGTCACTATATATTTAAATTGTCTGCGTGTCTGCAACATTTTAGCATGTGAACCGGGATGCAGTCAAAAGACAGATGTTCCAAAAAGCTGAAATAAAGAAGATCATTTTCATTCCTGGGGAAATAATGGAAAGCTTAAAAAGGATTATTTTCTTTGCCTTCTTCTAAATTTGTGGGTGAAACTTGTACTGTCAACCACTGACTTGACAGAATTGCCCTCCATCACCATCTCAAAACCCCTTCATCAGTATCCACGTCACGTTTACAATTATTTCTCTTCTCTTCATTCTTCAGCCAAGCCGCTGATTGCCTTGGGAAGTTTTTATACCCACCCACCCCCACTAGATTCGTGAACCTTTTCCTCTCTACAATACAAAATTAGAAAACTTGGAGACATTTTCAAAATAACTGCTCTTTTATGATCTTTCCTATGTTCAGGACTGCCATCATGCATGGTAGCTAATCTACCTATCTGTTGATTGTTGTTTTGACTGAAATAGAGTTAAATTTGTTTCAGTCATCAAAACTATATACAGTAGTTCCCCATATCTTTGGTTTTGCTTTCTCTGGTCTTGTTACCCACAGTCAACTGAGGATCAGAAGCCAGTGAAACTCCTTCTGATGTGATGTCAGAGGGTCAATATTAGCCTAACACTATGTCACCGTGACTGGGTCATTCCCCTCATGTCACCTCATCATATGGGTGTCACTCTCACAAGGGTGAGTGCAATGCAATAAGATATTTTGTGAGAAAGCCTACTTTTATTACAGTATATTTTATATAATTGTTCTATTTTATTGCTCATTATTGTTATTGATCTCTTAATGTTCCTAATTTATAAATTCAATTTTATTATAAATCTGTATATATAAAAAAAGACATATAGGGTTCAGTTTCATGCCTCTGCTGGGGATCTTGAGGTATATTCCTTAAGGATAAGGGGTGAACTACTGTATATACTTAAAATTAATGTGCAGACCAAATTATACAAATTAAATTGCATAATTAATTTGAGATTTCCAACTTGTTGTTCAGTTGTCAGCCAGGCAAATGATGGCTGAGGTGAGTAATGATGTTGCCTTACTCCACAGTTTTCTACTTGAGCAAAGTAAATCATGGTGGAAAGAGAGAGATAGAGGGGGCAGTGGGTAGGGAAGGAGTAGAAAGGCAAAGGGGAAGTAAGCGAGGAATGGGAAACAAAAGAACTCTGGAGAAGATGATTATACATACCATCAATCATTATTATTGGAGTAAATATTAACATTGTAGATCAAAAGCTAGTGAATTTTCATTAAGGATATAAGACTTTGAAGAAAATAATAAATATGATGTTAAGAAAAATCAGTGAAAAAATGACTTTGAAAAAGAATGTTGGGTGGGGTCTCTGAATTTTGATGGAAGGAAAGCAAGAAAACTGAAAGATGAAGGAGCTTCAGGTAGCTTTGGTGGACATCTGTTTTGTCTCACTGATGAAAAATAAATGCTCTCCAAAGCATCTTTGCTTCTGATCCTGAATATAGACTAGGTCCCCATAGAATCCATCAATTTCTAGGCTTACACACACTCTTGTTAAGATATGTGTATTCAGTTTAAGGCTCTGTTAAGAGGAATGTGGAGAACTTGGCTAACTTTCAGAGGAGAGCAGTAAAAATAGTACCGTGAGAAAAGATTAGGGTTCCAGAATATCAAATCATCTTGCCCAAAAAATAGAAGGCTAATATATGACGTAACTGCCCCTCAAGGATGAGGAGATACTACCCTTCAACTGGAATTCCACTTTCATTTTGGAAAACTCAAAGCAAATAATTTTGTATTACAACTGGACACATTGAGGTTAGACCCTCTTATGGTTAGACTTCTGGAAGCTAATAGTTTGCCCCCCCCAAAAAAAACAAACCCAAAATTCTCCATGTGTCATAAATTTTCTCCAACACAACTTTTAGTTATTTTCCTTGTTTTTATCAGCCAATCACAGATTATATTTTTCCAACCATTCCCGGAACATGCATTATTTTATTAAACAATATCAGAAGTCCAAGATGTTACCTTATTATTATTTATGTTGCGTAGCCTGTATTCTTTAAATATGAGCATTCCTAAGGGCTTGCTTCATGTGTTATGAAATACTCTTGCATTTCTTTGATTTTAACTTGTTCATGTGGAATTTCCTAAAAGGGGTTATTAAAGCAATGCTGGTTCATTCGTTGTTTTCTCAAGTTTGTAAATTTCATGTGAAAAACCTTCACTAAGAGCCACCCCTCCTTAAAATCTTAGTCATGTTCTATCTTCTGTAATAGTATACCTAAAATAGCTGAGCAATGCTGATGTCTTTGTTTACTGATTTTAAGATCATTATGCATACTCTAATGCATAATTATAATTATGCATTCATGATGTTACTTGTGCTGGCTTCACTCAGAAATAGTGTGAAACAGCTAATCTCGAAGCTACAGGCTGTTTCCCATCACTTAGATTCTGATCAGAGCTGTTTGTTGAGTCTTATTGGAAGGCAGACTCTATGTACTCCAGTCCCATGGCTGGACCCTTTATTTTATCATTAGTATCACTCCCTGCCCTTTCTTTTTCTCTCCAAATCTCTGCTTTCAAGACAGGAAAACCACAAGGTAATTTGGTTTTTTCGCTATGTGTAGTCTATCCACAATACTTAAATGAGAGGCTCTCTAAAATTATCCATTTTATTTATAATCCACACATATTATATGTAATAAAAACAGACATAGTGCCATTTCTCATGGTTGAGACTTTACTATCAACTGACTTTTCACTGAGTTTACTTTAGTGTGGCTTAAACTGACCTAGTGCGAAACTACCAACCTTCCTTCCGTGTGTTCTAGAGTAGTATGAATTTGGCCTAAGAGGAAGTTTGTTTGTGTATCTTGCATGTTGTGCCCTTATTAACAACAACTGCAAAGTATTCATTGCATGCATATGGTAGAAAGGACACTTTCTACAACACTGTAAAGGACAGTAACATTAAAAACAAACAAATGAACACTAGAGTCTTGGTCATTTGAAACTGAAATTTGGGTTAGTCTCTAGTAACACAATGTGGCAATATATGCTCAAGCTCGTGCCTTACCTGGGGGTGCACAGTTTCAAAAGATATGACAGACAGAGCCATAAATAAGTTATCGTGCTCTGCATAATTCGGTAGGCAGAGCAAACTCTGAGTTTGTAGTTTAACCTTTCCTTCCTTGTAGAGTTAAATTAGGGAAAATTCTACCCCACTGTGAATTGGTGACATTGTTTTGTGATTCTCAAACTTAAAGGGAGATGAGCCCCATCAAAGAGTATGCATGGAAGTAAATGTATTTGTTAAAGGGATTCTGTCTTTGCTTCTAGAGGATGGAGCACCATTGTGTCATTTCATTAATATATTTATAGCCACTGTGCTTATTTAAATTTTTATATGTATAATGACACCATGAATTTGTTTTTGACATAAAGGAAGGAGAGCATAGAGTTTAAAAGGTTGAGTAGCGTTAGACAAATCTGTTCGCAAGTTTCTTCCATTTAGAGTACAAGAAGTTCTAGAACCAGAAGGTACCCTATGAGTCCTGGAGTCCTGGTCTTTTCCTTTATTAAGGAAGAAACTTGTTCAGGGAAGTAATATATTTCGACCAAGGTAATCCAACCACACAGAGATAAAGCTTAAACCTAAATTTAGTGAATTCATAGGTCATTTTTGAAAATATACCTAACTAGCATACCAGCATGAAATAGAAATTACAAAAGAAAAGGTCATGGACTTTGTAATCATGAGAGATTTGGCTTTGGCTTTAGTTTGGTTGTCTTTGACAAGTGAGACAACATATTTAAAATTTGAAATAAAAACTTTAAATTATAGTAGTTACATTAAGGCTTTATTCCAGCACATGGTATGAGAAAAGTTTGCATTATTTAAAATTTTTGAACTAGCTCAGGAATTCCCAATTTAGAATCAAGTCTAGATCCTTTTCAGATTATTTCCCAGATGCCCTAGAAGCAAGTGTTTAGACTTTGTAGGTACTAGTAAAAACAATAGGTAGAAAATTTGGAGTAGTTTCAACAGAATAAGTTATTTTATAATCAATATGTAAGGCTTTTTATCATAGAAGGTAAGATTTTATTCAACTAACTTTAAGTTGCCATAAAAATCTTTTATTTGTGCTACTAGTAGTATGGTTGTCTCCCCACTAGCCCATTTATTGAGTATTTAAAAAGTAAAAAGATTGGCCAAAATAGTAAATTCTCTTATATATTTATAGCATGCTACGTTGATCATTCTGTTGATGTCTGGATAGAATAAATTAAATAGGCACAAAACTTTTCAAAGATAAAATTTTTCTCCATTTCCCCAAATCAGTGTACATAATGATTATAAATCCACACTTACTGTTTGCCAGGTACCAGGGTCAGTGACTTATATTAATTTATCTCACATCACATCAGTCCCAAGAGGCTGTTATTATTCTCATTTTACAGATGGGGAAACTGATGCACAGAGAAGTAGAGTTTACTGACCAAGATCATACCATAGATGAGTAGCAAATGTTGGATTTCAACTTAAGCAATCTGACTCTAAAACTCATGCTTTTAGCCACTGTGTTAACTGCCTCTTAAGTCTGTAGTATATGAACTGAGGTTTCTGCTGCTTTTCCTCATTGTGCTTATCACAGAGAAGAAAAATACTGTATGTCATAAATATAATTTGAATCACACCTGAACTGTTTGGTTTCAGACCCACTGAATCAAAGGAACTACCTTTTTTCCACCTCTGCACTGTTTCTCCCCAATGCTTTTTAGCGAGGCTCCTTTTTGATTTCCCAGTTTGACCTTGACCTTTTATTGGCAGGTGAAACTGCTCTATGTTTTTTGGTTGTTTTTTTTTTTTTCAGTCTCCCTGTTAGCAAGCCAGTGTAAGCTGGGGACATGTTAACTAAACTCAAACTAACTAAATTCTTCTTTTAGTAGAGGTTTCCCCCTGCCCCCATCAGGGCACCAAGACTATACAATGCAGTTTGGGTTCCTTAAGCAGCTCCATGTAGAGGTTCTGAAGAGTCGAACTGACCAATCAGACACAAAGGCTTGGCTGGATCTTGCTCCTCAGTGTATATGTTAGTGCCTCACTGTGAGGTACTGTGATGAGGCTCAACTCTGTCTGTTGACCAGTTGGGCACCAAGAGAATCCATTATTCATTTGTTCTTGGATAATCAGTACGGAATAGGGTGAATTTTAGCCTACAGACACCTTGGATCTCATCATGAATTCTGCTTATGATTGAAAATACCTTTAGAGGCTATTTTTTTTTATCCATTGTTAACCTATAAACATTTCTACAGCTATAAAAATGCCTGTAGTCATAAAAATAAAAAAATTAAAAGTATTGCCTATTTTTCAATATTTTTAAGAGCACTAACTAGGCTATGTTCAGTTCTGTTCCACTTATACCCACTTTGATGCCTGATATTGGTATTTAGTATCTCAACTATGCTTTCAAGACCCAAAAACTGTGCAAATGTGAGAAATAATTCACTACAAACCTATAAATTTCACAGCTCGAAAAATCCTGAAGGTTATTAACAAGGCACCATGCAATTAGCTTATACAAAGTGCAGCTAGGAATCATGCATAATGTAAAACAGAAACTGCTAACCACTGGCTCATGGAAGATCATTTAAGCTAGTTTTATGGACATAAAGAATTGATATTTAACGCAATTCCTAATAAGATTCTTCTTGCTTTAACACCATGGAAAGAATTTAGTTTCTCACAGATTTACTAAGAGAAAAATAGAAAACAGTTCATGGTTAAGGCAGTTTCCAGCAATGTGAATTTGAACAAGTTGTTTAGTATTTTACAGTCTCAGTTTTTACCTATCCAAAATGGATGTAACAGTGGGATTGTGAAAATTAGTTCAAAAAGTAATTCAGCATCTAGAATTTTAGCATAGTTAATATTTAATGAAATGTTAGAAATCACATATTAGGGAAATGTGTCACTTTTTTCCCACCCAGCCCAAATTCTTGTTTTACTGAGAATTTTACATTTTGATGGACACAATTTTTTATATTATTAGTAATTTTTTAAAGATTTTATTGTTAAGTAATCTCTATACTCAACATGGGGCTTGAATTTACAACCCCAAGATCAAGAGGTGCATGCTCTCTGAATTAAGCCAGCCAGGCACCACGGAAACAAATTTCTTTAGGAGTATTAGAAACATAAGCCAAACACTTGCATACAGTAACATATCTGGTACTGCTTTAAACTCATTATATATATTAACTCATTTAATCCTCAAAATAATCCTATAACATAAATACTTGCTCCTATTTTACTCATTTTAGAAATGAAGAAACAGAATAGTTAAGTAACTTACCTTAGGTCATACAGCACCTGGATGGAGATGTGGTGCAAACTCAGCGGGGCACCCAAGGGTAACTTCTAAAATTTGACTATTAATAAGGCATATTATTTGTGATAATTAGTATATACTTAAAATAGTATGTACATAGTTTATCTTGACTACATTTTGCTAAATATTTCAATTTTTGTGACATTTTAATGTTTTTATATACTTTATTTCATAGTAATAACAATTAAATGAATGTATAGTAAACTGATGTTGGTATAGGTACATGGTTTAAATCAAACTATAAGTAATAAAAAATTTTATAATTGGGTTTTAGATATAATTATTAAAATGTAAGCTCTATTTTATGGATTTTCAGTGTATACTGGAGAAAGCCTCAGTATTTTTAACTTTAAAATTAAAGTGTAATCCTAGGAGTTTCTGGGTGGCTTGGTCATTTGAGCATCTGACTCTTGATTTTGGCTCACGTCATGATCCCATGGTCTTGGGATCAAGCCCTGTGTCAGGCACTACACTGAGCATGGAGCTAAGTGAAACCTAAATATTCATGAAGATCCTTTAAAATTAGTCTATTAGCCACTTCTCATCTACTACTACACTGTCATTTGGTCATGGACCATAAAATATATATTGAGATTTCCAAATGTATTTATCATATACTTGAAATATCATGAGATTGATTATAAATATTGATTTAAATAATCTATGTGTATGTCATTTAGGTATTTTTATTATCAATATACTGTGAGCATCTAGAGGAAAGGTAACTTCCATCATGCTGTTTCTAAGAGTTTTATATGCAGTAGATACTTAATAAATATCTATTTAATAAATAATGAATGTACCTGATTTCTAGTAAAGTAAAAAGTGATTATTTTAAAAGCAGAATAACCTAAATAAGTCTCCCAAAATAGAAATGGCATAAAGAAATCCAAAAATAGCCAAACTATGGAAAGAGCCCAAATGTCTATCAACTGATGAATGAATAAAGGAGATGTGGGTATGATACCCACCATACTCACAGATATATGTACATATGTGTGGAATATTACTCAGCCATCAAAAATAATGATATCTTGCCATTTGCAACAAAGTGGATAGAGCTGGAATGTGTATTATGCTAAGTGAAATAAGTCGGTCAGATAAAGATAAATACCACATGATTTCACTCCTCTGGAATTTAAGAAACAAAACAGATGAACACAGGGGAAGAAAGAAGAAAAGGGAGAGAGGGAGGCAGACAATAAGAGACTCCTAAATCTAGAGAATAAACTAAGGTTTGTTGAAGGAAAAGTATATGTGGGATGGGCTAAATGGGTGATGGGTACTAAGGAGGGCTCTTGTTGCGTTGAGTACTGGGTGTTGTGTGTAAGTGATGAGTCACTAAATTCTACTCCTAAAACCAATATTGCACTATGTTAACTAACTAAAATTTAAGTAACCTGAAACATACAATCAAAAATAATGCTGATCACTCACTACTAATTAGAATAAATTTATACATACGGTTACATCTTTTATGTGGCAAAAACCACATCTGGACAATGTAAACCACCATGGTCCAACCTTTAATATCATGTACATGCAACAAAATGCAGAATTTAACTCCTAGTATTGCACTCAACCATTAAGTCTTTTTTATTTTTTTAATTTTTTTAAATTTTTAAAATTTATTTTTGAGAGACAGAAAGAGACAGTGCGAGCAGGGGAGGGTCAAAGAGAGAGGGAGATACAGAATTTGAAGCAGGCTCCAGGCTCTGAGCTAGGTGTCAGCACAGAGCCCGATGCAGGGCTTGAACCCACAAACCGTGAGATCATGACCCGAGCTGAAGCTGGACACTTAACCAGCTGAGCCACCCAGGCGCCCTCCATTAAGTCTTTATAGATGTGTGAGTTTGTCATTAATTTTATTTAAGTATTCTTTCTAACAGCCATATTGAAGCTTTTATTCGTATTTCTACTCCTTTGTAAGGAATATGGTTTGAGAAGTTTGTCCAGGGGCAGTGTTAATAAAGGTTTATCTCATCTGGTTCTGCTTTCAGAGAATATTCCTATCATTGCTCCAGACGTACAGGTATATTGAACAAAGGTCCCCTGGATTGGGAGCTTGGAGAGGTGAATCAGTTTTATTTGTTGGCATCTTTTTCTCTGTGCTTTCCTCCATGGAAAACAAAGCAGCATGCCTCTGGAAGGGAAGGCCACTCAGTGAGTTGGGCACTCGGCTTTTATTCTCTGGAAGTACAGAATTGGTATGGTCTGTCTGCATCTGTTGGTCTGGAGAAAAATATTGCAAACTACTCTCATGGTCAGAGACTTACTTTACATACTTAATTTAAGTGTTTGCAATATTCCTGTTATTAAAGTGTCTCACAGATTAGATGAGCTCTGTTCCACTCCTCTTCAGCACCTTCACACTTCCGCTAACCAGACTGCCACGCTTTTAAGCTTTGGCACCCAACTTTAAATACTTTGTCTCCTAAAAAATCTGCTTTCCCAAAAGGTGCTCTATACATCACAACACCTACTATATGGTTTAACAATGCCATCATTTGGCTTTTATCTCCTTGGAAACACCTTTTTCATTCCTAGTCTTCACTTGATGTTAGACTCTTAACATCAGTTATAAATCGCTGGTATATTTTAAGTTCAAGATATAAGTGAGTTCTATGTTGTCACTCATAGGTCTAATAGGAGAAACCTAATAGGAGACCATGGGAAGGGCGGGGAAGAGTTGGGGAGAGGGAGTGAGGCAAATCATGAGACACTTTTGAATGCTGAGAACAAACTGAGGGCTGAAGAGGGAGGGGGGGTAGGGAAAGGGGGGTGATGGTCATGCAGAGGGGCACTTGTGGGGAAGAGCACTGGGTGTTATATGGAAACCAAGTTGGTAATAAACTATATAAAAAATAAAGATATAGATGAGTTCTTAATAATGTGTGGTTATAGAGGCAAATAAAGGTACCAATCAGGAAGACAAAACATGTATATAAAAGGGAAAAAAACCCTCCACATTTGGTTTTAAAATTTACTCTATTGTTAATATCAGGATTGCCCTTTTTCTTTGGAGGGGAAAAGCTGATATTAAGATTGGCTAAAATGGTAATAAGGAAACAGTCTAAAAGGTGTCCAAAAGATTCATTACATAGTGCCGTGGATTAATTCATGAGGGACAGACATATCTCAGTATCTGAGGATGACTTTGTGAAGGATGTAGCTTTCCCTTTCTTCCACAGAATGCCGTGGGATAAATCTCAAAAAGAGACTGCTGAATAGAATTGACCACTATTTTTTTATGTGTAAATAGGTCATTGATAGTTGAATGTGTGTGTGTGCGTATATATATATATCTCCAATACACTCCATATAACCCTTCATACTAACATCTTCATTTTGACCATACCACTTTCTCTGACCCAACCGTTTTCCTTGGTATTAATATTTCAAGGTAAAATACAATAGGTGGCTTTATTTACTGCATCACCAATTAAAAAATAGTAGAGTTTTCTTAAGTCAGTGTAAGCCCAGTGTGTTGAATTTTCATAAATATCTTCACACTCAAGATTTGAGTTTAGACTTGACAAAAATCCCATAGTAGGAGGTCTTACGATGTTATTGTCAAGCTGGAAGTTCATATGAGATCATCTTATAAAGCAGAAAGATGAGACCATGAGAGGTTAAATGATTGGCCCCAAGTCACAGAGCTGGGATCATGGCTTTCTGGGTCCCTACTCCCCACCACAGGTTTACGTGAAAGGGGGATACTCGAGAGCAATTTACTTTTTCCTTCCCAAGACTTCGGTGCTGACACTCTTTTGCACATTGCACTAGGTGCAAGCCCAGAATTTCTGCCAGGAGCAAAACAACACTCCTTAAACACTCTGTGACTTTCAGAACTGTATAAAATAAAAGGTTGAAGTTAATGGTTGCCAGCTTGGAGGGAGTAGTTCCTCTTCGGAGCCAAATATATGTGGAGAACAGATGAGACTGTGGGAGTGAGTTGGCAAAAGGGAAAGAGAAATGAATCTATTCTTTTTTTTTTTAAATGAAAGTATAATAAATATCTGGATAACTTAGTTGTTTGTTATTCCTCTACAGATTCTTCCCATTTGAAAAATGAAATATCTCTCACGTGTGTATTCCTAAACAATATTTTTATAGTATTTTTCTATCATGAAATAATCTTTTTTTTTGGAAGAACTTATATTAATGACCTGGATATATGGAACCATTTGTGTTCACTTTCTTAAAAGATCATTATTTCTTATACTGAAAATTCTATCTTTAATCAGTGACTCATGTTGTGATAATGGGTTTCCAGTTTTGAGAACTAAAGGCAAATACACCTCAGAGATAATGATTATTTAAATTTCTAGTTCTTAGAGATAAAACTGTTTTTGACATAAGGAGTATGGATGGATATAGTAGCCAAGAATTCTATCATTTTATTTCACACTCATTTTGTTTTTGAAAAGTCTTTTATCGTGTTTGAGATCCCACATACCACAGTGATCTTAAAGACGTTTGTTAGCAGAGTTCTCTGGAATTTCACTCTCATGCTGTCCTTAAAGGGTATTTTGTGGAACTCTGCTCAAGAGAAATGCTATTCTAATGAAACCTTCTTGGTATTTCCATTCATAAATCTATTCTCTGCCTAATGGTATATAGTGTAGTGGTCTTTCATAGAGCACATCATGGGCGCCTTTCCAATTTATACATTTGATGTATTTTCTAATTTAAGGCTATTCTTAATTTATTTGAACTTGAGTTTAAAAATGTGTCTAGCACATCCAATCTTTTTCAAGCAATGGAAACTTGATTATCTTTTACTAAATTGGCTTTTGTTGTTTCCTAAACAATTACTATAGATAAAATAGTTGGTATGAGTTTGAATGTCCCTGAAGTTACTTCTTAATTCTTTTAAGTTTTTATGTATTCATTCATTCATTCATTCATTCAAGTAGTCTCTATATCCAATGTGGGGCTCGAGCTCATGACGCCAAGATCAAGAGTTTCATGCTCTTCTGACTGAGCCAGCCAGGTACCCCTGTTATTGCCTGAAATCTGTTTGTATCTCTGTTTCTCTCCCTCTCATTTTTAGACACAGTAAATAAAAGGAAGGTGGCACACTTACTCAAGGGACATCCCAGTGTAGTTCAGTGGCCATTTTATTATGTTTTAAATGGAAGCACATGGTTTTCATGAAAACGCTTGAAAAACCTAGTCATGTCTGAATGATGTCTGGCATTAACTAGTCATGGAGAATATTTAGGTGTTATTGCTGAGAAATCTGTTTTTATGTCATCACACAGATAATGCTGACCCTTCAAGACCACATGGAATAGAGTTATTCTGTTTATGTAGTCTAAAGTGATACTTTTTAAAGAAAAAAAAATTATTGGTCTGAGCAAGATCAAGCTCAGACATTTCACAGGGTGTCCTGTCTAACTTTTAAAGGATGTTTACTAAAGGCCACAGGTTTAGTAGGTGGAAATCTTTATTCTAAAAGTCCAGTTTTTAAATACTTTATTTTTTAAATAAATCTCCACCCAACATGAGGCTCAAACTCACAGCCCCATGATCAAGAGTTGCATTCTCCACCAACTGAGCCATCTAGGCACCCCCCTTGTAAAAGTTTCATAGTTCCAGTCAAATCAGTGATGTTGACACTACATGTCATGCACAGAACTACTGAAAACACAATTGTGTAGGGTCTTGTGTTATTACTTGGCATTTCTCCCCACTCTTGGGAGTAATTATGCTCCCATAGGATAGACTGTTTGTGGAGGGAATTTTTAAATTCAAGCTCACTGTCACTAGAAACTTCATACAGTTAAAGGAAGAGTGATATAATGTTTTTGTGACTGTCAGATTGTGTTTAAATTTAATTCCAGTGCGGAGAACTGCTTGGATATATTAACTGAAACTTTTACTGTGTAGTAAGTACAAGGTCAAATCACATACAGTACCATTTTTTCATTTAGATGTAGGCAATAATTCAGTTGGGGGAGATTGGCTTTTTTTCTGGTTCTAAATCTAATGTCTACAGTAATTTGGAAAATTTTCTATGCCTACTATTAAATATGTTTTTATAGCTGGAGAGAATAGAAACAGCTATTAATTTTGTCAACTAGGCTTCAGCCCTTTTCTCCTATTGCCCAGTTAAGGAATCAACACAGCGAGAGCATTTTTATCTACATCAAACTACATCTCATGGCATTGGCTTGAGATTTCCTAATGAGATTTTGTTATATTTCCCAAACGAGGCCAATTGTTCCATCAAGTGACACTTCTCGTTCTTTTAAAAGGCTGTAAAGTCAGGCTTTTTTCATAGGTCATATTTTCCTAAGACTTTTAGCTCTTCCTAAGCCTCATTTTTGGAAATCTTCAACAAATATTTCCAGCAAAATTTGGAATCCCTAAGACAGCATTATGTCACCAGTTTCTTGGGTTAGAATTATCCTCTGTTCTTTACCTTTGGGCTGTCTACTTTTATCTCCATTAACCTTTTGGCTTGAGTATAAACATTTATTGAAGGCTACCTCCTTTGTCGGTCCAGTAACTCCAAAGGTTAGTGAGAAGTGGATGCTAGTCTGACCTCTTTTATCCACATTAGATGATTCTAATTATTCCTAAGAAATGACACTTTTGACCCATTTTGTCCTTGTCAAGTTTGTCTCGTTGTAGGCTGTCGAAGCATGAAACTCTGGGTTCAAACAGTGTACAGGAGTGCACATTTTTCTAACTTATGATGTGGAGCATCAAAAGTACACACTATTTCTTTTTCTTTTCAAAGCATGCCAGTTTAACTGAAACTCAGGGCTCCTGTTATGTACCTTGAATTGATTTATTACTGAAAGGGACCGCCTAGATATAAAGCGCAAACTTTGACCTGTAAACACCCATGGGTTATTGAATACAAAAAAAAAAATGGAAAAAAATGTTGCATAAGTGAGAATAAGCTAGGTTTTGCTGAGATTGCAAGCAACTCTAATATCACAATGGCGTTTTACATAAAAAACAAAACTTTCTTTTCTTATCCCCCTACGTGGCCATTGTGATTGCCAAGGCCTCCTCGGTGCATCCTCCCAGGGTCACGGCAGCAAAAGCAGGGTGTGGTAGTGAGACCACTGACTCCTATAGCTTGTGTGGAAGGGACATGAGCCATTTCTTGTTCAATTCTATTGGTCACATGAAGTCGCATGGCCAAACCTGTCTTTAAGAGAGATCTGGAAAGTGGAGAGAGTTGGAAACAATTTATCAAGAGCATGAATGACTACCACCATGTCTAAAGTAGATAATTAGGAGTTTTCCTCTTGACTTTTATGCTAATAACTGTAGACATTACCAGTATCTGAGAAATAAAGGTTTAGTGAATGCTTTTTTGTACACTTTTAGTTCATTTATTCATGTAGCTATTCAGCAGAAGTTTGACATGCATCTACAGTGTACTAAACACTGTGCTGGTTGCTTTAGACAACTAATTTTGAGATAGGAACTATTATCTCTGTTTAACAGATGTGTAATCTGAAATTCGGGACAGTCAAGTTTAAGTGATTTCCCTGTCGTGGAACCTGCCCATAGCATAAAGTAGGACTCATACCTAGGTCATCCAACTCCAAGAAAAGTATTGTCCTTTCTGTTCTGCCTCAACGATAAAGTCAACAATAGTAAATCATGACATGTTTCAAATACTTAATTGTAGAAGCAGAAATTACTATAGTCACCACTGTGTTTTTTCTTGTACTTTAAGACAAGAACATTAAGTATATCTAATAATTAAGAAATGACAAGGTAGGTTTGATATTATTCGAACTAAGAAGCTCTTTCACACTTTTTGAGTACATTTGATAAGGAACTTAAAGGTTTTTTTTTTCAACTGTAAATCGGGACATATGAATCCCTTTGGGGTTCTCTATTGCTGCTGAAACAAATTACCACAAATTTAGTGGCTTAAAATAACATAATTTTATTATCAGTTCTGTAGGTGAGGGGTCCAATGTGGATCTCATTAGACTAAAATCAAGGTAGAATGCATTCCATTCTGAAGGTTCTAGGGGAGAATACCTTTCCCACTAGTCAAGCTGGTGGCAGAATTTGGATCCTTGAGGTTACAAAACTGAGGTCCCTGTGTCCTTGCTTCCTGAAACTGAGAGTTCTCCCAGGTTCTAGACTCCACTGTGTTCCTTCCTTTATAACTTCAGTATGGCACCATCAACGGCAGCAAAGCAGGCGGAGTCTTTTTGACCCACTGTTCTGCCTTTCTTTTCTGTTTTTAAGAACTCAGGTGTTTAGACTGAGCCTATCCAGACAATCTAGGATACTTCCACTGTTTCAGTCCTAAACTTTAATCACTTCTTTAAAATCCTCTTTCCCAAGTACGGTAACATATTGACAGGTTCCAGAGAATTGGGGCATGGACAACACTTATATCCACTCTCATTCCCAACATATTGTGCCAACTGTATGCTCTGTAGAATGATAATAAATATCATGACCTTACTTTCTTCATTTGTGAAATTAGGGAATTAAACTCATTGAACTTTGAAGTTGCTTCCAGTTCTTAACATTCCAGACTTGTATGAGTCCTTATGATAGAGAGAGACCTGGGAAAGGGAACCTAATGATCAATGTGGATATTATTGTTATTTTCTATTCATGGGTTTTGCTGGAGTGTAGATTTCATATAATCCTGGCTAACTCCTTCCTTCTCACACTTGGTAATCTTCTTTGAAGTCAGTCAATCTCTACGAAAGTTGACTTCTTCAGAAAGAAATTGACTTATCTCCTCAAAACTGTAATAACTGGTCCCTTGAGATTTTTTATCTACTTATTATTTACTTTACAACTTTGGTATAGCTTTCAGCAAGACTTAGCTACATTTTTTGCTTTTTCTTTATTGATTTAGAGTAAAAGAAATTGTTTTTCCTTCAATTCAGTTTCTTAATAAGTTAGATTCTGCCTATTCCCAGGTATAATAAAGGTTTCCAAAGTTTTAAAAGATATAATGCCTAATTTATTATTAGGAAAGATATTAACTAACTATTTTTATTTGCACCATGAAATTAATTCCTTTAAATCTTAATTTGCTTATGGACTAAATGGAAAAAAAATGTTAATACCTAAGCCCTAGAGTTTAAAAATCAAAAAAAGATAATCGAAGGGAAATGAAGTACCTAACACTTAGAGTTCAATAGATGTAAAGCAGCAATATGATTGTAACAGAAGTAGTAGTAGGGATGGGGGTGGATAAGTCGTTGCAGTTTGCCAAGGAATTTCTGGTTTAAATGCTGAAAAATCCAGCATCCTGGGGAACCCTTCAGTCTCAGGAAAACCCAAATGTTTGGTCACCCCAGGAGTTGTAGTGTCTGCAGACAGCTAGAAATAGATATGATGTCTTCCTTTTACCAGCTCTTTGAGCTAATGAAGTCTTTGAGTTGCAAGTTTTTCTTTCTTATCTGGGAATAGATATGAAGACTAAATAAGTAAGGAAAGTGTCTAACAAAAAAACCTGCATACATAGCGTAAATAGTAGTAACTTTATTCTTTCTGGTTAAACAATCTTTACTGGTTTCCTTTGCTTAGAAATTTAAGCCTAAAAGGTTTTGCCTGGTATGAAAACAACTTCTAAAATAGCTTCTAACCTGCCTTTCCAGACGCATTGCTATTATTCCTTTTCCACCTATCAGTAATGAAAATGATGATGATGATGATGATGATGATGATAGCTAATGCTTATCTAGTGCTTTCTCCATATCAAGAATGGCTCTAAAGACTTCATAAGAACTCAAAACCAAAGAATCCCAGAACTACTCATCGTTGCCTGTACTCATGACTCATACTGCTCAGACGTTGCCCATGTACCACCAATTACAAAGGTTCCCCATTTATCCTTTAAGATCCTGTCTAAATGTCACTCCCTTTATGATATCATCCCAGAATCCACAGGACAGAAATTTTTCTCTTGCCCTGCATTAATCCCAAAACAATTTATGCATGACATTTTGCTCCTTACTGTGCTACTTTCTGCATTATATTCAACTTTTTCTTATGTATCTGTGTCTTTCACCAAGAAGTAAGATGTCTTAATATTATTAGCACCAAAAACACAGGACCAGGGGATGGAGGTGGTTTATATATTCATAAAATGATTGGAAGATTATAGTATCAGCAAATCAATTGATTTACTTTACAGTAAAATATTCCCTAAAGAATTTAAATATCTATTTTTCATATTATCTGTGGAAAATTGTGAAAGTAGATTTACTGTGTGTAAAATTATGTGGCTTTAAGAACTATGGAGTATAAAGATGAAATAAAAAGCATGTCTTTCCCACGAAATAAGAGTACAGTAGAAATGGGGGGGGGGGGCTCCTGTGTTGAAATCTGTTATTTAAAACCAGAAGAAAGCAGATGTCACAAAGAAGATCACAGAATCTCCTACACAATGAAGGTCTATGGTGGACCCTCTCTTATCACTTGTTCTGCTTACTGCCTGGTGACCTGCTGAGCCTGATCTATGGGTTTACCTGTTTCTCTGTAAGTAAAAGGAGCTGACATATGCATAATTAAGACCTACTATTAATTGGATATGGGTCATTATCATTTCAGATTGACAAGGCCTACTTATCCTCAATTCTGTTTTCAAGTGTAAGTAAATAAAAATGGTTACTCACTGATAACCATACACATAATTTGATCACATTTTTGCCTGTATTGTTAAAAAAATATTATAACATAAAATTACTACTTTCCTACAGGGCTTTCAGATAATCATCCTTGAAGACTATACTTCAGGGATAATTTCTATAATTTGTTGCTAGAGAAGTTTCTCAGAATGTGTAGAGCACCAGATCAACGTTTTTAATCATTGTCCTTGCCAAATATTAAGATTTACAGTTGAAAAGTGAACAATTAAGAAGTATAGTTGAAAAGTGAACAATTTAAAAGGAATCAAAGAACGAATATGAAAGATCAGAATGCTAGTATCTGTTACAATTGATCTGGTTTACCATCTCTTAATATTTGAAATATTTCCTCAGACTTTTTAAAAAATTTACCCATGATGCTTGATTTTTTCATCCGTATATTTTACAGTAGTTTTGCCTCATAAAATGTAACTGATACTTCAAGAAATGGGTTAACATTCATCTTATGCCTAGTCGTCAATATGGGTTTGCAGCTAACAATAGATCCGTGTCTCAGGCACTATCATTGTTGCCATTCAGCAGGGCGCAGTGGGTTTTCCAGATTCCTGAGGGATTTGGAATGACCAGATTACATGGAACTCCTCGAGTGAATACTTATTAATGCCAATTTGGGAAATTTGCGGCACTCTCCCAGAATGAGCCACGATCTCTGTGGCAGGATCATATCTAGGTGAAGATTCAGTTCAAACATTACCTTGAGACCCTGCATTGTACTCTGGGTTTTATGATATTTGATATACAGACATGGTCTAGTGGCTGATAAAAGTCTGACTGTGACTCATCGGGAAACAACACTCTTGCTGAGGCTCACTTGTTTCCTCCCCAGTTTATTTCCTGCCGTGTTTAATGTAATTACAGACAAATAATTTGGGTGCCAAAACGCCTAAAATGATAAACCTTCTGAGCCTTATGTTGAAACTGTACAAGTGGAAATATTTTGTTCGAACTAGGGCGGACGTCTCCCTGCTCCGTGCTTCTCAGAGCAGGTATGTCGTGCTTTAGTTGCTCTGCATCTGAATTTATTCACGATTCGTCTTTTATACTCTTCCTGGAGACAATGGATGGTGAATCATTAGCATTATTATTATTTCAGTTACAGTCAGACTACATATCCACACTTAGCAAAGGTGGTTGGGTAGATTTCATTATTCATTCAAAATAAATTCCGTCTCTAATAAAAATGTTGCTCAGGATAGAGCTTTGAAATGGATCCTGATTCTTTGAATTCTTTCCTGTCTGTTTCAGGAAATAGTGAGATCCTGTTGATAGTAAAGTACAATGTGTCTAAAGTTCACTTCTAAACACTCTGCTCTTTGCAATGAAAGTCATCTGCATTCTCTTTATAATTCAGAGCCGCAAGAGATCTGTCTAATCTTGGAGATCTGATCCAGTATCATTTAGGGAAAAAAAAATCCTTGATAATAATTCTACCATTCAGATTAGTGAAAGCAGTAAAGTCTTACAGCTTCTGTCATCTTAAAAAGATATTATGAGACAGGGGAATAAGGACTCAGATTATGGTTTGGGAGATTTAGTTGTTTGTAAAAATAAAATGATTAGTACATTTATTATTCAAGTTTTTAATCAACAAGAGCAAATGGCATCTGTCTGTTATCATTCTTTTTACAGAAGACAAAGGCTCAGGTCCCAATGGTGCTGACTGCTGGTCCCAAGTGGCTACTGGATGTGACTTGGCAAGGAGTAGAAGACAACAAAAACAACTGCATTGTGTACAGCAAAGGTAAATGCAAGAATCATTTCCCTCTCTGTTTGGAGTTTTGGAACCTGAGCATTGAAGTGAACAGGGATGAGAATGCAAAGTGAAATCTGATCCCCTCTCTTCCTTTTTTCCTCCTGAATGTCTCAAACCTGTCTTGTCCGCAAAGCCTCCTGGGCTTTTTCTGTACAAAATACGACAGCAAGTGTTATACCATTAATTACTCAGCACTGCACACATTTACCTAACCCTGTCTTTGAGTTGTGTGACTGGCGCCTTCCTTGCTGTTAGCTTTATTGATAGCCAGTTTGATGAAATCCCAGGTTCCTCTCTCTTAGACATTATCTACAAGAAAGCAAATTCCTTTTGCAACTTAGCAATTCGCATCAAGGTGCACGCTCAAGGAGGCGCTGCATTCTTGCCACTGTCTTGAAATCACTCATGATGAGGATAGCTGAAAATGAAACCATAGCAAAGACGGAGAATTTTTCCCCATGTGATTTCTAAAGGGCAGGAGGCGGGCAGAAAGAGGAAGCCGATGGCTTGCAGAGCTTTGCCTTTGATTTGCTCAGTGTGGCATCAGCCCAGACTGCTGTCACATAGCTACACCCTGGCTACAAAGGAACCCACGTTCAGTGATGGCACTCCCCAACACAGGCCCCTCTTCGTGTGTGGTGTGGTTTGGGGCACATTTCTCCACCTTCAGGTTGTGGGCCCCAGCTCTGTACTCTTACAGTGAAATCCCTAATCTTGCTTCTTCGTAAATATTGCAAAACCTTGGGCTTCTCATGTTTAATTTCTTTTAGCATTCTTTTTTAACCAAATAGACCTACTGAGATCAAAGATTTATTTGCACAGTGAACCTAGAAACCATAAAAGCGTACAAGGGAACGAGCAAGTAAGCACCCCTATCAATATATTAACATATAAAACACTAATCATAACATCAAAGACTCTTAAAAACTTGCTAGAAACAATTACAACTTGTTTCTATAATCATTACAATTTGTACACTTATAAGAGGATTGCCTTTAAACTACCATACGCCTTTGAAAGTTGAAACACCGGAAAGAGGGAATTTGTGAGCTAAAAAAGCAATCTGTGCACCAGGATCTGATTATATTCATTTTCCCTCTATAATTGCTAGTCCCAAACCCACTCATTTTCTAACCTGAAATACCTGTGGTATGCTGGTGGGAGCTTTTAGCTGGATGGGAAGTGAGACTTTCCCAGGGTGTGTCAGCATGATCTCTCAAAGTGGAAGGAAATGGTATCCAGCTTACCACTGCCCACGTTCAGAGTGCAGAAATACAAAAGTGGCCTTGGAACATAGGCTTAATCACGAGGAATAACTGTTAGTCGTACAATGTCTTATCCTGCGACAGCCGTGTGATATGGAGGAACCAAGAGAGTAGCTGTTCTCTTGTCATAATCCAAGTCCACTGCATTTTTAAATCAGCCATTCTTTTGGGAGCAGTGATTATTATTTTGCTATGTAAGAAATATGGCAAAATTGCAATGCTGTGTTCAGGGGAGTACTTCAACCCGAACATGTTTATGTGTTTGTGTTATCGTTGGCAGTAAATAATTTAGAGCAATTTATAGACAGTTCCTCATTAACTCATAAAGCAGGCCTTGAGCCCAACTATGTGCTGCCCTTGTACGTGGTTACTCAGCACCCCTGAATGCTCTCTGTGGTGCTTCCAGACCAGTTATGTGCGCTTCTCTCATTGTTCTTGTTTTATGATCATTATTATATGGGTTCAAGAAAAGAGTAAAAAGTTAAAAGTTAAGGAAAAAAGTAAGAAGTTAGCTATTAACTTTTAGTAAAAGAAAGAAGTAAAATGTTAGCTAGTATTGCCTTCCTTTCCAATCTACTCTGTAAATACCGAGGGCAAGAACTGTGTTCCTTAGTCACCTTTCGATCCTTGGTATGGCATGCTGCTTTTATATAGAAAAAAGTACTCAATAAGTATCAATTGGTTGATGAGATAAACAAAGGATGAGTGGTTGCCAGAAACTGTCAAGGGCATTTCATATGCTCTAATGATGAACCATATGAATCACTGCTATTTAACTGTTCTTAACCTATGAAAGGTAATTTGATATTGTTCAACTTAAGAACGATTGGTATTGTGGTTCAAACAGTGGGCACTACGTTAACGACTGGATAGGCATTATTTCATAGTATCTTCATTTGCAGCCTTTTATGAAGTATTAATATACTACTCCATTTTACAAAAAGTGAAATGGAGAATTAGGTGGATTGAGTAATTTGCCATGGTCATGTAGCTAGTAAGTGGTTGGCATAGGGTCCAAATGTACACTTGTCGGACTCAGGGTCTGAGTTATACACATTAGAATAATTTCTGCATTAGGCTTTCAAAGAGTTTAATAAGATAGTGTGGGGGGTTTATTTTGTATTTGTTTTTTGTTTTGGCTTTTTTTTTTTTTTACATAGTTTGGCATTCTGATTGAGAAAAATAGTATGGCTATTCTTGATTGTGGAGAGCTAATAATGGAGCCAAGTTTGAAACCAGGTCTTGATGATTCCAAACCCTGTACTCCTACTATGTGACTCTTCCCCTTGCCATTATTATATCATGAGTAAATTCTTCCAGATCACTCAGGTATTTATTCCTGAATATCACAAAGATGTATATTATATTATGGCACTCCCTCAGTTGCACTACACAGAACCCCAAGTGCATAAAGAACAAGCCCTATGAGCTAATATTGCCTATTGTGGCCCCTCTTGAAAACTCATAATGCCTGCTGGTATGAATGCTCTGAGAAGTTCTTTAGTAAACCAAAACAAAAGAAAACACCTGTTTCATTCATTGACCATATAAAATGGATAGATAGATTTTGTTTTCTTTTCCTTTCCAATTGACACCCATTGGAATTAGTGTTCTGGGTAACACACTCAAAAACCCTTCTGTAAACTCTGTTCTGATCTCCTAAATGGACTTCAGAAGCTTGATACTAATTCCTGATATACAGATTGCCTTTGCAGGGAGGGAATAGCTCACCCAAAACATATATCAAAGTTCGGTGAATACCTTAATATACGGTGATTGTACCAGGGATCATTTGGGTCATGGAACATATGACCGGTGGGCTCTACATTTGCTGTCTTCATAGGCTGCAGGTATGATAAGTCTCCTTAAAGCAAAAGAGTTTTGTAGCTGGAAGTTTTCAGCAACTTAGATTTAGTAGGTACTGACTTGGGTATCCATAATGTGTGAGGAATTTTTATAATATATATGTTGTTTTCAAGTGATAGAAATTCAAATGAAATTGACTTATGCAAAAAAATAATGAGAATTACAGTGTGTGTGCACCCGTGTGTGTGTGTGTGTGCGTGTGTGTGTGTGTGTGTGTGTGTGTGTGTGTAGGGGTAAGGAGATTCATCTGCTCATAAAACTGAGAGTCTAAGGATGTTCTGGACTGCAGGAACAGCTTAATCCAGTTGCTCAAACTTTGTCCCCAGACTCTCTGGCCTCTGCCTCTTCTTTCTTTCATGGGTTTCGTTTTCAGAAATGCTCTCCTCAAGTAGTGGGAAGCTCCAGACTAATTCTACCAGCACCACACTTCCAGTGAAAACAGAGCTCTCCTGGGTTTTGATTAGGGTATATCATATACTAACCTTTGATCCAATTAAACACTCTCCCTGGCAGACTACCATCATCCTTAGGGTAGAATTAACCCCACGTGAGCCACAAAGATGGAAAAGAAAGAGTTCCCCAAATGCAACCAAAGTGCTGGTGCCAGATATGAAAGATGAGGTGCTTGAATGGACCGATAATGTTCCTGCACTCAGATGCAACACATTATTCCTAAGGTCTAAAAAGCTCTCGCCAAAGATGACAAATGAATTCCTGATGCGAAAATTACATTTCCTTGTTTTGTTTTCTAGCTACAAACCTAAATTACTTATGAATTCTATGCCAAAATCATTATTATAAGGTTCTGGCCATCTGAGAAGATACCAGTACCTACTTACAAATAGAATATAAAATGCATATGCTTAGCATTTTTTCAAATGCCTTGACTGAAATTTTCGGTATCATTTTCTTGTGGTGTGTTAGATAGGCCACTTAATGTGTAACTATTACCATTTGAGAGGCATACTTACTTCTTAAAGTATTATTAAATGTGAGCTAATAGCAAAATTAAATATAACTATGGTTTTCAGTTCTAGGGTGTCCATCAAATAATTATTATAAAATTATATTATATCACTTAGTGCTATGTGACAGGCTGCCATCATCTTGTTTTATCAAAGTAAAAAAGTATAGTATTTTGGCATTAATATTGTAATCTGATGTACTTTTTTCCTGCCTCAACTACCCCCTGTCATTCCAGAAAGTAATTAGCTCATCCAGACATTGATGGACCAGACCTGTTGGGTCATCTGTTTTTTGCCATTATTCTCAACAGACTCCAGATAATTCTAATTTACTTATCTCCAATGGAAAAATACTAAAAAGCACCACTCTGAAGTTAAAGGAGGATGCTGGGGTAGGATTAGCAAGGCCTGCCCACTAACTCCTAAAACCCACTAATGCCTGGTGAGCATTGGAGATTGACGTTTCTTTTCTATATACCGTGGTGTTCTTTGCTTTATAGTGTTTGCAGAGTAGGGTGACCTTTCTCACATACTCAAAGTAAATGGGTTGTTTTTGAATACTCAGGATTAAGCCATTAGCGTGTGGGTTTCTTCGTTCAGTTCATGTTCAAATAAGGAATAATTCAGTTTTTCATGCAGTTGTTATTTCAGAGTTGGCACATTCTCTAGGTACCAAGATTAAGAGAATCAATGTTGTCAATCAAAGGAGTGAAAAAAGTATCAGTTAACTCTCACTCCCACCTTAACGACGGAAGATTTCTTTCTCTCTGAAAGCACCATATCCGTGTGAAAAACTCTTGCTGGTATGTAACTTTGGGCAAATCATAGACCCTCTATAAATCTTGATTTCCTCAGCTGTAAAGTGGAATAGCAATGGCTATGTCGCAGAATTTTTGAGAGGAAGATCCCATAAACTTAACTGTGTATATTATACAAATATTATATTGCTAATTACTGTCTACTTAATTCCATTTGCTTTTGGGAACACATCATACAAACTTAGAGGAAATGAAACCAGGTCTTTATGTTGATATCAAGCAAATGTTTGGGAAATATCCTCATCTGATACCAGCTTTGTAGCCAAGAATTCCAGGAGTGTTACTCAATTACTTTTGAACCCACAAGATCCCCAGATAACTGTATTACAGAATTAAAGGCCTGATACCTTTGCCTGAAGATGCTATTAGAGTTTTTCCCTTGAACACATGCTATTTTTATTTTTAATAGAAGTCTTATATAAAATGTCTAGCATTAAGATGGTGATAATATTATTAATACTAATAAAGCAGTCACCTTTTACTAAACACTTACTCTATGCAGACATTGTTTGAAGTACTATACCTACATTTTCTTATTTGCTGTTTCAACAGACTCATGATGGAAGCAGCATTGTCCCCACTTTACAGATGAGTAAACTGAGGCTTCAATCAGTTAATAATTCAAGGATCTTTGGCTCATACATGGTGAATTTGGGATTCAGTCTTGAGCATGTGACCTTCAGTGCCCAATTATAATTAGCAGAATTTTGATAATGCCCTTCACTGGGCCAACGTTGCAGGCTATTGGTATACTCCACAGAGTTGTATATTTGTTTATCAGGAAAGCTTTTTCCCCCTCCATCTGTGGTTGGCTTACAGAACTAAAACAGCAGTGACAGAAGTACTTTATGCTAATACATCTGTCCTTTTAAGACCACAACAATTGAAAGCCACGTAGAAGACATGTCTCAAAATCATAATGTGGCTATCCTCAGAGTTCTGATTTTGCTTGTTTTGTGTAAATGTAGCCATGCAATGAATTCATTTAAGCTTTTACTGATTGTCTTCTATGTTCAAGATCCCATACTGGGCACTGTTGAACTAATGACAGAAATGCTAATAGGACCTAACTTGGATGAGCAGTGTTCTACACCCTGACTAAATTGATCAACTTTTCAAAACAAGGGTCTTTTAATGTGAGGACTCTTGCAAGACCCAGACAGTTTTCCACTTTAAAATAAAGAATCTGTTGCATGTTGATAGAATATTGAAACAATAGCCTTGTCTACCAGGGCAGCCAATTTTCAAAGTTCATGTTTAGCTTCACCTAAAGGGCTAATATTCTACAAATAAGAAGCTATTTTTTTTTAAGAAAAAAATTGTGCTCGTATTTTAGGTGTTTATTTAACCATTCTGTAATTCATAGAAAATGTATAACTGTTGTCTAGGTTGATGGTATTTTTAAAAGAGGGTGGGTGCCTGAACCAAATATTTAGCAGCGGGAATTATAAAATCATAAGGCGATTAAGTTAGCTAGTCGCGGAATTCCAATATTGCTTTTTAAATGACTTCAGGATATAGGAGGTACTAAGGTTATTATCTGTTATCAGGAATACAGTGGAATTGTACAACTGGATAATAACCAAACAAACTGACACAATGTAAAATTACATTATCAGTGTGTTAAAACAAAATTGCGCCCTAAAGGAGTCCACATGCCAGCTCAGAGCGGCAGTGTAATTATGCTTAACTCTGATAATTAAAATACAACGGAGATCAACAGAATCATTTTCATTAAGAAAATTATTAATGATGGTGGTATAACAGTAATTGATTGCAGAGCACCACAGGATAACGCGATGCCGAAAACTCAACGTGTTTCAGGAACATCTGAGGCTTTTCTTGGTTATGTTCTATGAGAAAGAGAGAGGTTTGAGGAGTAATTTATTATGCCTGTTCTAGGAATCCGTGATTGTGAAAATGGCTGCTTTAGAAAACCACTGTTCAGCTTCAAATTGTCATTTCTGAGGGGTCCTTAAGGTCAAGGCAAGTGACCCCAGTAGGGACTGTGTTATTTACAATAGAGCCGTCTGTTGAAAATTGCAGAACAGCCACTCGAGCAACTATCAGGCCTTCTGTCATTTTCTTTTCTTCCCACATGTCTACTGTTTTTTACAATTATGTTAGTGACTTATTGGGTTGTTTCAGTCTGGGTCCGATTGTACTGGCTAATTTATGTCCTCCATTATCACTTATGTTTGTTATGTGATGTGAGAAAATACATTTGTTTTCATATCAACATCTCTATGAATTTCCTTAATGAAATGTTGGTAACTAATCCTGTAGGATTATACTCTTAATTACCTCAGTGGATCAGGTGGGCTAACACATATTGGAAAAAAATATTCTAAACCACCTTGGACCCATACATGAATGAAACATCTTGTCTCTTAGGGGTAAATACCCAGGTAGGATGTTAGAAATTGATAAGAACTAAGAATATATCAGTTTCGTAAGTATAAAAATGAGAAACGAAGAGTGGGGTCTTTTGAGAGGTGACTCACTGTCATTCAGGATGTTAGCTTGTCATATTTAAAGAGATGTTGATCTTGAAAGCTACCCCCCCCAAGTATCTCTGACAGTTAAAATGAGGGACAACTCTTTAGGATGGATTTTTTTCAGAGTGAGATACTGTGACTACTTTTTTAAGATCATGTGTTATGTAGAAGAAATTATAATGTTATAATTTCAAATGAAAAAGCAGAATAGGAAATTTTGTCCCCAGAAGGATTGTGAGGATTTTTAAAAAGTGTATATGGGGGCACCTGGGTGGTTCAGCCGGGTTTCAGCTTAGGTCATGATCTCACAGTTTGTGAGTTTGAGCCCTGCATCAGCCTCTGCACTGACAGTGCATAGTCTGGTTGGAATTCTCTCTCTGTCTTACCCTCTCTCTCTTTCTCAAAATAAATAAATAAACATAAAAAAAGTATATGTGCAGGGAAACATGCATGAAAGAAATGCCTAGAAATTAGAAGCATATTTCTGTAGGGTATGGTAAGATTTAGGGAGGACTCTTTTGCATCCCTCTTTTATTATCATTTTAATTTTCTTTACATCGATTATTTTCCCCATATTATTTAGGAAAAATATTTGCAAAGGAAAATCATCTTTTGTCTTAACTACGTTCTCACTCTTTTTTTTAATAAAAGACTAAAAGAACAAAGAAATCTTTGCCTTGCACACAAAATGTCTCTCATCCATAGAATTTAAATTATTCTTTGTGAGATAATCATTTTTCTTTTGCATCTCTATGAATGTTCTGGTACTTTGTGTTTCATATGACAATTTTCTAAATAAAATAAAAATAATTGAACCAATGGTTTGTGCACAATATGGCCCAGGTGTCATGAGTGATACAGAAGAATATGAAACACCCCTACCCAGCTTGTGGAACTTTTTGAAAGACCTTAACTGATGAAGGTTGCAAAATACCAAGTTCAATCTTCATGGTCAAAGAAAGTTGAAAGAGAATGTGGAATTTTGGTTGGAGATTGAGAGTTGACTCTAAGTTTGAGAAATGGGGAAAGGCATTTGGGGAGGTTGAAATTCTGTGCCTACAAGTAAGGACTGCAGTGCCTACAGTACTTTCATGAGCATATTGGCACACACTTTAGACAGAGTAGAGAATTTACAAATAAAACCAGTGAAGAAGGCTCTACAAACTTCTAAGGGTCATGTTGTGGGTTCCATTAAATGTTCAGGCTGAAGATCTTGCAATGGAGGCAGTAGAGAGCAACTAAAAGTTTTGAGGCACACATAATCACATTGGGATTTTAGTAAGATTTGTGTGTCCAAAGATTCAGCTTAGGTCCGTCCACTAATAAAACTGAGACTTTTTCTGTCAAGGAAATAGCATTGGTAGCTACACCCCTCTTGAAGAGAGTAGTAAATCATCCACCTTGACCTACTCATCACCTGACCTTTATAATTTTTCAACTCCAAATGAACCTCTGTCCCTTTATCCCATCACCCTCTTTTTCCTGTCCATCCACCCCTGCTGTCCTTACCTTCAGAATCCCTGACTTGAATCCTGTGGGTTCATGATTTCTGTCACTCTCTCATACCTCCTCACCCTTCTCTCCCTCTCTCTACTTTTACTGTACTGTCCTGAAAACACCCTGTTCTGGTCAGTCCAACTCTCTGCTTTCCCCTGATATTTGAGATCCATAGTGAGAGCCACACAAACATATTGTCAAAATAAAACCAACAATCCACCACCACCACTAGTGACACAACAAAATCACAGCAGCAAAACACAATGCTGACCAGTTTGTATTGCATTTGACCATGAAGTAAATGTGAACCCTCCGTGTATATAACCTAGCGATACAGACTTATTTTCCTAATCAGTCTGCAAGGTGACTGTGTCAATCTTCTGTCTCCCCAAATATATAATGTCCCTTGTTGGATGGTGACCTTGCTTCTTGTTTCACAGAGAAAGTGGAAAAGTGGAGGTGCATATAACCCTCCAAAGGCTTCCAATCACGATCAGGCTTAGGACAAGATCAATCTGACCCATGAGACCAAATCTGGCCCACTGCCTATTTTTGTAAATAAAGTTTAATTGGACAACTAAACCTATTTGTTTGTATTAGACTCTGGCTGCTTTTACACTATAAGAATGGAGTTGAGCAGTGGCAGAGACCATGTAACCTGCAAAATTTAAGATATTTACTATTTGGCTCTTTATAAAAAAGCTTGCCAGTCCCTGAACTAAACCTACAAAGTCCTTACTTTGGCTTACCAGGCCCTTCATGATCTGCCCCTGGGTATCTCTGTGGTTACATTGACTACACTCCCCAACTACTCTGTTCAAGTGGTATAGGCCCCTTGCTTTTGCTTCCTAGTACAAAGAATGCCTGTTTCAGGGCCTTCATACTGTGCGTTGCCCCCACATTGCTCCCTCTCTTACAGCATTCAGAACACTCTAAAGATTGCCTTCACAGAGAGTCTGTCCAGTTAGTCTGCTTCTCTGGGTCTTTCTTTCCTTTTTCCTCCTCTGTATAAGTCAGCTCAGGCTGTTACAACAAAACAGCAAAGACAGGATGACACAAACAATAGACATTTATTTCTCACCATTCTGGAGTGTGGGAAGTCCAAGATCAAAGTGCAGGCAGATTTGGAGTCTGATGAGAGCCCTGCTCCTGGTTTGTAGATGATGACCATCTTACTGTACCCTCATGTAGTAGAGGCAGAGAGCGAGCTCCCTCCTTCTCTTCTTAGAGGGGCACTGATCCCATCATGACCCAAGTATCTCCCAAAGGCTTCGTGTCCTACTGTCACACTCACACTGGGGTTAGGGCTTCAACATAAAGACTGAGAAAACGTTTTCGGTTTATAATATCCTCGCTCATCTATCTTCATATTTGACATTTTAGTACTAACTTAAAATTTTAATGTCATTATCTCACCCCTAGAATAAGAGTTCTTCAAGGATAGGAATTCTGGAATTTAAGGCATGGCGTTTAGTAGGTCCTCATTAAGTATTCACAAATGAATGAATGGATACATGAAGGAGTTGCAGCTTATTCTTTAATATGGAAAGCAATATGATATGCACTTAATAATCCTTCCACAATTATCTCCTTGACTTTGTTCAACTTTCTGAGATGTCCTCAAATTTTATTCTTTACTGTCACTATGGAAGTTTAACTATTATATTTCTAATTTATAGGAAGTCTTTCTTACTCCCTGACAGTTTTTCCCCCGAACATCTTTCTCTCTGTGTATGGGTATTTTTTCCTTTATCTCTGAAGATAGAAATTGAAGGATATTGATGAAGTTGTATGTCCTGTGCATTGCTTCTTAATTTTCTTTCCTGTTTTGGTTCCTGTATTGGGTCTTGAAGCTTCCCTTAAATGGCTAGAGATCCAAGAGTGTCTGCTTTATCTTTGAAGGATGGGACAATAAGGCTAAATATAGAACAGCATGAGTTGACAGGTGGTAGGTTTTGCAGAGGGTCAACTGATGGGTTTCGTACAGGGTCATAGGATATCAACCAGCGAATTTTACATAGAGTCAGAGGATGGCCACTCAGCCATGATAATGATGTCCCCAAAAACCAGTCTATGTAATTTTCTGTCTTAGCATGAGTAGCTTCTTCAGAGAATGCCAGTCTAGTCTCTGAAATTCATGAACCTTGTAGCCAGCAATCTAAGAATTCATGGGTGAAAGAGACCAGGTAGTATCTTGGAAAACTCCTATCTTATTGTTGAGAATATAGATAGATGTTCCTTTAATCTAATTCAAATTCTGAGACTGTCTCTGGATCTGAAGCCTTAGTTCCATATCTCCAAAGTCTCAGACTCCACCTCCTATCAGAGTGCAAAGGACTGCCCCTTAACTCTACCGGGGATAGCTGAACATGTGAAGCTATCAGCTTCTTACTCAGGATGCCCGTCTTACAACGTTTAGGGCCACTGCTCACTCACCTTACCTTTCAAGGCACCTGGTGCCTTTAATTCCTGATTTTCTTCAAAATTCTGTGGAATAAATCTGCTTGCTTTTTGTTGGCCAACTGCTCTCTAACTACTTGGATTTCAGTTTTCTGTACTTTGCTTTGCCGTCTATCACTCCATTAGTATTCTAGTTTCCAAGATTTTCTTGACTTCTGTTGCCTAATGTGCACTGTCTCTTTGTCCTATCATCTTTTATCTTTATCTTTACTGTCATGTTTATGAAAGGGAAAAGAAATACATGCAAATGCATGCAATCAATTCATCATACGTAACAGAAATTCCTCTTCGCTTCCTTTCCTAGGCAGTTTCTGCAGTTTTCTGTACTCCTTTGACTTCCTAAATCCCAGCATCTTCTCTTCTTTCCAGTTTCTGCCTTCGGCTCTATTGAAGTGACTCTTTCACAGGTCTCCTGTGGTTTCTTGTTGCCAATTTTCTATTCTACTGGGTTTAATCTGATGATGCCTTTCTACATCCAGTGACAGGTGTCCCCATCAACATCCATCCACTAAATGTTGTCGTTCCCTAGTCTTCTTCCTCCTCATTTATGTTTCCCATGGATTAGCTACCTATACATTTTAACTACCTTACTTACTCCTTATAGCTTCATTTCTTACTCATCCTCCACAGATACCTTTATACTTCAACTATACTTATTTAAATTTCCTCAAATATATCCTTTGCTTGTTCATATCCGTCTTCATATATCATGTTCCCTTTGCCTAATAACTTTCTAGCTATCTTTATCATTGCTAACAGGGACCATTCAAAGTTTGGCATGTATCATCAGTACCTCTGAACAGCCTTCCCTGCCCAATCCCGTTAAGGGGAGACCTCCAACCCTACCCTTCATTGTCCCAGGCTGGATGTGCACATCTCAAATGTAGTGGCTCTATTTCTCACCTCTGTAACTCCACAGACAGTACATAGTGTGAACTCGCCGAATTTTGAATTATTATTTAATGGCCTTTATGATGCATTACTTAACAGAGTAAACTCTAGTGTGACTTGATTTAGCTTCAGAAATTATTTGTATGGAAATGATGTGAAAACCCAGTACCTAAAATGCTGTTCTCCTCCTATTTAGAAAAGTACTCCATACCTCAGCAAGCTTTTTGAAATGCTAAAGAATCTGGTACAATAGGATTTCTTTGGAGTGTCCCACATATACATAGCATGCATCGTGCTAGATCAGTCCGTGTGAAGATGTAGAAAAGAATTTAGAAAAAAATTAAAACCTACATACATGCAAAAGATGCTGTCACACCATAGGGTTTTCTTTGACGTCTCTGTACACCAGTCCTGCCAAGACGTTGGCTCACTATTACTAGGCAATTTTTTCTGGATCAACTTCACTTTTTCCTGTCAGACAGGAACTGTGTCTGTCGTTCTCAGTTCTTCGCTGGCAGAACGTCAGCCAGACCTCAAGCCTTCACCCTGAGACCTGAAATTGGAAGCTTTTCATTTTACTCTTGGTATATAAGTCAACCCATTTTTGAAGGCTATTTTTAAACTTAAAAGGTCACCTTATATGCCACGACATACAATAGTACTTCAGAGAAGATATATTCTCATTAGTCCGTCTGAGGTCTGTGAAGACTGTCAGACAACAGTGGGGTCAACCAAGATAGTATATCGTGGTGTTGCAAGAAGAATATCCCAACCAAGGGAATGGATCCGAAATACATACATTTAAGTCTAACAGATAAGATCTTTCTATCTATCTATTTATGTAGTTCTATCTGCTGCCCATTGAAATTCAATGAGAATAAATTACTTTAAGCCAGTTTTTCCTTCAGAAATCTAGTATTTATCATCACTGTCTGGGCTTCGTTGTCAGTAAAGATTTTCAAGAATGACTGCTTTCCAATTCAGCCTCCTTTACTTTTGTTCAGACTTTCAAGAAATAGAAGACTCAGAGGTTCTTAGGAAAACTATGTTTTCAGAATATTTGCCAAATATTTCTAATGAGGAAATTAAGGTTTCATAATGATATGACCTAATGAGTAATGCATGCCATTTCTACTCCCCTCCTGCCACAAAAAAGATATACAATTTATCAATAAGCGAGTAAATAATCATTTGCAGTCTGTCAATGCCAACCTAGTTTTGTAATGCAAATTAAATCTTATGTGTCTTAAATATCATTTCTGCTATCCTGATGTGTTTTGTGTGTAGGTTTATTGATTTAATTATGTATTTTTCAGTTAAATATTCTCACCTGGTCAGTCTACAGTGGTCTGGGGCTGAAGTCTAGGGAAGCAAAATAAATAGCTTATGAAGGACATTGAGGCCAAATAATAGTTTGAGAAATCTTCCTTCGTAGTTTTGCATTTTGACTAGAGATACAGACAAGGAAAATAACTATCAGTGAGGTGAAGTAAGGAGAAAATGTGTATAAGAAAATGGGCAAGTTACTTTTTATCTTATTGCCTTTAAATACACCATTTTAGTTAACTATCTCAAAGGAAATTGAGAAAATCATCTTTATACATGTAATGAAGGAAGATTATAAAAAGGAGGCCATGGGGCACCTGGGTAGCTCAGTCTGTTAAGTGTTCAACTTCAGTGCAGGTTATGATCTTGTGGTTTAGGAGTTCGAGCCCTGAATCAGGCTCTGTGCTGACAGCTCAGACTCAGAGCCTGGAACCTGCTTCAGATTCTGTGTCTTCCTCTCTCTCTGCCCCTCCCCACTCTCTCTCTCTTTCTCTCTGTCTCTCTCTCTCTCTCTGTCTCTCTGTCTGTCTGTCTCTCTCTATCAAATTTAAAAAAAAACATTAAAAAAATAAAAGGAGGCCATTACATGTTCTTCAATTCACTGGAATATTAGTTGGGCACCAAAAGCCAGGTAGGGAATCTGTGAACTCTTTATATGTTACATTTTTCTTTGGTATGTGACTAATAATCACATATATAATTTGTATAATTTGATTCTATCTAAATTATCTTTCTTTTAAATATCTTGCACTTCATATGTACTTCATATGCACTAATGTCTTACACTTCATATGTTGCCTGCCAACCAGCAATATGGCACCCGCTTATTGAAAACACCAAAACCCTCAGTCCCCATTCAGGCCTCCTGAATCCACATCTGCAGTTTAACAAGACTCTGAGTGATCTGGGTGCACGTTTAAGTTTGGGAGCCAAGGTCTAGTGATTACTGACTCTTTAACAGAAGAGTACACGGAAGGGTGGTAATAGTTAACCTTGCAATATACGGGTGTAATAACTCACTGAGACTTGTGAATTTATTTGCAAATAACAACCCCAACTGTAGAGCATGAGAATATCATAAAGGAAAAATAAGATTGTTGAAAAGTTCTTCCTGTTTTGTCTTTAAATATACAACAGCTTGAGTGCTATCTTTTTTGGCTCTCCCCTCATTCCCACAAATGGGCTTCTAGAAAAGAGAAGAAAATGCTGCTGTACTCTACTTAATGGGAACATTTATTGCTGCTTTTCCTCTTCTCTCCAGCACCTCTTAATTTATATTAGGCATTAAATTGTAACGCTGTTTCTTTTCATGGTGAAAATGTCCCCAAGTGTATGCCTTTAAATCAATGCATTGTTATTTTGCAAACCAAAAGGCTAAATAAGTACCTAGGGGAAACACAGGCCTCTGAACCCTGGGACTTTCTGGAGGCTGCTCTCTGTCATCCTTCCTGCACAGCAAAAGGGGAAAAAAACAAATTTGCTGAGCCACACATTTCAAGTTGTCGACAACCCCATCCACGAGAAAACAGAAGAAAATATATATGCTCTCTGTCCTGTCAAAAGGCTTTCACCTTATCTTGAGAGACTGTCAGGGCAGGAACATCAGTGAATGGACAGGAGTCTATTAAATTAATAAGCTGCTGGTTGGTGTCTGGAGAGTTATGATGCTCCATAAATCCAGTTTGATCATGGTGGACAAGGTTTAAATCTGCAGACTTCTAATACACATCCAGTTCTTGGATTGGATTTGAAGTTTTGTGCCGGAGACACAGAGATAGTTCTGCAGCATGTGAATTAAGATTTATCTTTTTTTTTCTATCCTTTTTTTTTTTCTTACACTACTTACAAAAATGAAAGCACCTTAGGGATCCTAGCAAATGTTACTGCTGGAAATGAAAGAACCGTTGTCAAGGTGAAACCGTGACCTAGAAGCCTAAAATCAAACCTTGGTCCTTCTATTCAAGCAGCCCCTTCAGAACCCAGCGGAAGAGATCTGTGTGCAAGGAAGGATGCCTGAACTTATCTATAACCTATTTTATAGTGATGCCCGTCAAATTCTACTCGTCTGTATTTATGACAGAAAGAAAACTAACGGTGTCAGATCTGCCCTGTAGTAATAAAAAAATCAGGAAATATTTTCTTCACCCCATTAAATAAAGTCTTCCAATGGAGGCTTTACTGAGATACAGTTTTTTTTTTTTTTTGAGTTTTTGGCTTTCCACCCTTCTAAGCCGAAGAACTAAACATGATTCAAACCAATCCCCAAATAAACGATTTACTTTTGGTTGAGAACAACATATTTACACTCTACTGATAAATAAAACCCCTTCGAGTTAAGAAATGGAATTTGTTCAAGATCGTAAAAGCCTCGCCGTTGAGTTGGTTTATTACACTGGTTATAATATTCAAACCATGAGGAAAACTGTTAATTACATGTTATTTCTCTAACCTATGATGATTTTTTATTAAGTTAGACTTTTCTTTCTTACCTTGGAACATAATTAGGTTAGATGAATCTAGAATGACAAGTAATGTTTGTTAAAACCAATGTGTGCCTACTTCAGCGTATTTAAAAGTCACCATAAGAATCATCCAATTAACCCAGTCATTTCCTATAACCATGTTAAATCATGACAGTCAGGAAGAGTGAGTGCAGCAGGAGGGGACAGTTCATCTGTGCTCGCTGAGCAGGGCGTGCTCAGCCCTGTCCCAGACATGGAGGTACTAAATGCTAACAAATACCCCAAGTCGGCAGTGCAGCTATTGCCAGTTTAAAATAAGGGCGGCATTGAAGTTCCAGAGCTTAAATCACTTGCCAGATCGCAAAGCTGGCAGATGTCACAGCTCATATTGAACCCACCTCTGCTGTTCATTCTTTCATCCATTTGACAGCTTTTTATTGAGGGCCTACTGTGTGCCGCCCAATTTTGTGGGCTCCAAAGTGACCAAAACAGGCAATAATCCCTGTCCTTGTGAGCTAACAGTTCTGGTTAGTGGGCAAAATATAGTCAGTAAACTGATCAGGGTTCAAGTTGTGCTCTCTCTCTCTCTCTCTCTCTCTCTCTCTCTCTCTTTCTCTCTGTCTCTCTCTCTCTGTCTCTCTGTCTCTCTCTCTCTCTGTCTTTCTGTCTCTCTCTGTCTCTCTCTCTCTCTCTCTCTCTCACACACACACACACACACACACACACACACACACACACACACACATCCTGCTTCTTTTACATAGAAACCAATAAGTGAAGAAACAAATGCGTGCATGAATGAACCCCTCATGGCTCCTAAAAGCATCTGCTCTGGGATTTACTTACTGACCTCTGAAAATTACTTACTAACTTTTTCAGTTAAAAAACTGTGGAGTGTTTTCCCCCATAACTTACTAGCAAGTTTCTGAGCGTCAAGGTCCTGTCCTGTAACACCAATACACTGCCCATTAGTAGTCAGAGATTAAATAGATGCTTTGATAATTACCTCATCCAGTGCCGTTGTGAATAAATCTCTGTGTCACTCTCTCCTCCCACCACCACAGTGGTATGTCCCTCGCCCTCGCCGGGAAATGCTTAAGAAAACAGATGAGTCCCACACCGCGCCCCATAGGTCAGAAAATTCTGGCTTTGTGGGACAAAGAGGAGGGGAAGGCTTGCAAGGCCAGAACTGTTAATGGGAACTCCCTGCTTCTGGTTTCTTCAGGTTTAATTCTAGAGGCTGTGTCAGTAGGAAAATCTGCGCACTCTCTAAAGCAGGAGGGAGACCACTATTATGTTTGCTCCTATTGAAACGCCAACGGGACTTGAGAAAAGAATATTGAAAAGTTTTTGAAGATTGTTATCTGGCGAACATTCCATAAACAGTTATCTCCCTGAAAGCATGTACTTGTATTCGGATTCCGCCTCTGAGTCTTAGGAACAGGGAGTGTTTGGGATCAGTGCCTGACTAATAGGAAGCACTTGAGAAATATTTGTTGAAAGAATAAATGAATGTTTGGCTTCTCTCTCCCCCCTTCCAGTTTTGCCCCGGTTTCTTCAGTTGAAAGTGGAGAAAGTAGATTGGGTCGGGAAGCAATAAAATAGATAACAATTTATATTTAAAGAGCGAGATGAGCTGATAGTTTTCTTGCTGCTAATGCTTTTCTATCCTGAGATTTTGTATTCTACAGTAGCGGCTTTGTTTTGCATCCCACCAAGGTGTTAGTCATGCCAAACCCACAGAACTACATGGCAAGTGTACTTGGTTCCACATCTAGCTTTCTGTGCAGAGAAAAAACACGTGACATTAAAAGGCGAAAAACCAGAAACCCAACTTGGTTGAGCACTTATTTTATAGCAAAGCTGTATGCCTTATGCTGCTGCTCTGCCAGTTACTGTGAGTATTGTAGGTAACAAACCAAAACCAAAACCAAACAAAACCAGAGACTGTGTTCTGAGGTTTTATAGGTAGTTTTATAGCTAGTGATGGATAGAGTCAGAATCTGGACGCACGTGTTTTTCACAACACAACATTGCCTGCAAATTAAATGGTGTTTATTCCTACCCATACATTTACCTTTTAATCATGTTAAAATGTGACATGCCTACCAACTTAATGAAACAATTTAGCCCACACTGACTTAGCTCTAAACAGAAAAAGAATCCGTTTTGAAAAACACTGAAAGGCAGGAGATAAAGTACTGTATAAATAAAAATATAAATAAGGCATTTTAAGAAGAAAAATTCCAGCACAATTAATTCAACTTTCCTAATCTGGCCTTTTAAGTCAATTCTGGCATAGGGTGCATGGGCAAACAAAGAAATGTATGAATCTTAAGTGTGAAATCAAGATCTAGAACACATTGGGCTGCCTGGGTGGCTCCGTTGGTTGTGTCCGACTTCAGCTCAGGTCGTGATCTCGCAGTTTGTGAGTTCGAGCCCCATGTCATCTCGCTCTGTGCTGACAGCTTGGTACCTGGAGCCGGCTTCGGGTTCAGGTGTTTCCCTCTCTTTCTGACCCTCCCCTGCTTGCACTCTGTCTCTGTCTCAAAAAATAAACATTCATTTTTTTTTAAAAAAGACATAGAACACATCTATCCTCTCAGCAGATTTCCCATATACCAAAAGACAACAACAGTTCATCTTTATTAACATCGTTTTGTCTATTCTTAATTTCATATGGAGGAAATCCTGAGTTGGAATCACATACTTCCTGACTTCCTTTGCTCAACACAATGTTTTAGAGACTCGTGCATGTGGTTTTGTGGATTCACAGTTTTTCTTTCTTTCTGCTGCCGCCTAGTATTCCATTGTATCGCCCTATCATCTCTCATTTATCCATTCTCCTGCTGATGCATATTTGCATCATTCTCTTCACATCTGCAGAAATGGATTTCTCCAAAGAGGGAAACTATTTTATTTTTGAGAGAGTCTGTCTGGAAGCCTCTGGTAGTGATGGCCCGAAACTAGGGGACATTTTGACTGAAAGAAGTCTGTCAGAAGAACATGAGTCAAAATCCTTTGCTTTTGCGTTTCAATGACCTTCACATCTTATTGACCCCAATCAGTCTTTAGGAATCAAAGCAAACTGCATCGCTAGATGTTCCTGTACTTCCAATTTTATCAGTTATCTTTTTGACTGCCTAACCAGAGCGATTCAAAGAGAAATGAAATTTAAAGATTTTGCAGTGGACTTAGTGTGTGAATATACATGGGCTCCTTCACTTTTCGGGTCTTTATTTCTCTTTGTCTTATTAATTGCCTTCCACAAAGCAACAGAGCTATCTTAAAAGCACTTTGAAATCCCTGGATGAAAACAGCCAAAGCCATGGAAAATATCAGCATTATTATATCAGTTAATAGGCAATTGAAGCAATGAAAGGAATAACCAGAAAGACAAATGAATGGCTGAGAGGTAAAACAATTATTTAAAGGAGAAATAATGGGTAATAGTAACCAGGGTTCTGAGAACAGGAATAAAACGTGTATCAGGAGGAGATGGATCTTAAAGGAAAGTGGTACACTTCGACTTAATTAGAGGACCGTGAAAATGGACACTACCAGACAATATCAGATCGCTTTGGTACTCTTTATACGAATTAGTTAAAGCAGTAAGAACAATCACAGAATATGCCTTGATCTGCATTTTATTGAAGAATATGCACCATTGCTGGAGAAATACATTTTTGAGAAACTTCCCAGAATCTAAATTGCTCAGACATTAAAAGAGAGAAAGAGAGGAGAGAGAGAGAGAGAGAGAGCAAATAAAAAATACAATCCTGAGAAACAAGAAATCATACAGTTAACAGCAATTGGCCACAATGCCCTAACCTTCAACTCTGAAAGTATGATGAACTAATGCGGTTGATCTGTTAGTTGAAACAAATGTTCAAAAATGTTGGAACGGAAGCATATGAGACATGAGGGAGTGAATTGGTTCTCTGGCCAGCCAAAAAGTCCACTGATGTTAGAGGATGGACAATTTCTTTAAAAACATAAGAATAAATAAGTGATTTTACTATAACAGTGAAAAGGGTGGCATAAAACATAATTACCATTGGCTATTTATAACAGATCCTCTGTTTTTTTCTTAAAAACAACTGTATGGATATTTGTATGGAGTTAAATTACAAAATGTCTTTAAACCTCTAACTGTAGAATAGAAAAATTCAGGTAAAAATTTGTATTTAAACCTTTGCAGAAATACATTTCTATAGAATATGTTTTTCACTGGGATAAATTATTTATACAGTTTGAGGATAAGGGTGAGTATTTCTCTAATTTTTTACATGAGTTGAAAATTAAAATATAAAACAGGAATTTACCAAACCACTCAGTTCTTTAAAAAAAAAAAAGATTAAGGATAGATAAAAAGCTTTTTATGCATCCTGATTTCTTAAAGTTCTTCACGAGATAAGAGTTAAGTAACTGCTAGCATACATTAGGAAACATAACTGCCTTGGCGTGGAAAAAATGTCTTTTGTTTCATCTCGATAGTAACAGTTGGAAAAGAAAGATAAACTCTTCCCAGAAGTCTTTAGGTTGTTCATGTTCGCTTGTCTTATGAATAATCAACTAATCTTTGTAAACTTACTTGATAAAAAGAAAACCCTGGAAACTGTTAATCAAATATATTTGTTAATTAAACTTCGAAGTCATTTTGGGATTAGAGAATTGTGGTCCTACTCTTTAGGGTATGATTTTATTTGTTTTTCATTTGTGGGATCCCTGGTAACACTGGCTTTGCTTCTAGTATGGTTTCCATAGGGGAAAACCTTTCCAAAACCCCAGCCCAAATCCTCTTCAGCTGCCTTTCCATTTTAAGTCTCAGGGCTTACGATCTTGAAATGAAAGCTCCGAATAGGCAACACTTTCTCTTTTTGGGCTAAAAAAGCTGCAGACAGTAGTGTATAATAGTGATGGAGAAAAATGGACCCACATTCCTACCAATGAATTAAAGCAAGATACTAAGCAAAATTAGGTTTTGTACATGTGTTGAAAAATTACTTTGACAACAAAGAGCACGTCTGAGCACACACATACATATACGTACACCCATACATGTAAACATGCCTCCAAGAATAGATACCTATGTGCAGACAAACACGCCCTTCTTTAATAACCACAGCGGAATTTGTTAATTGTGAAAATGGAACTTCTGGTATCACCATGCCCCCTAGCTCCACATTAAAGTACTGTTTTAGCTTTGACTAATAGGATGGTTATCGTGTGTCTCCTTGAAAGCATTAGGATGTCTTGGTAAACTCTCACTGATACTACATAGCACTTCAGATCAAATATAGAATACATAGAATACATTATACTGCAGACATAAAATAAATGAAAATCAATAAAGAACATAAAACAGTGTCTTCCATATCCCCTAGTGGTCTACAGCTGCCAGTCCAGCTTCCTCATTTCAAGGCAGCAAGGGGGCTGGGTACTAAACAAAAGATAGAGAGAGAGAGAGAGAGAGAGAGAGAGAGGGAGAGAGGGAGGGAGTGTGTGTGTGTGTGTGTGTGTGTGTACGGGGTGAAGGGAAGTTAAAATTTGAATTGCCAAAATTTGAAAATGCTTAAAATATCAAAAGCTGTAAAGTTGGTGTGCTCGCTTCAGCAGCACATATACTAAAAACCGTAAAGTCGTGCACATATCTCTAATTCTGATGAGAATAGTTTCAGTTGAAATTTTGCGAACCTGTGTGAGTTTCTTAATAAACAACCTTTGAAAACCCAATTACATGAATGAATGAGGGGGATTGCCTCTTAGTAACCCGGGTTATAAATAAAACTTGTGGAAGAGGACAAGAAACAAAAACAGAAGGATGTAGTTGATAGTGAATAACAGTTTTGAGGTTTTTCATACATGTGGAATCATTTTTTTTTAGTTCTGTCTTAGGAAGAGACTAACATGTTCACTGGGCTTTTTAAATTTCTCTGACTATATGTCTGCATAAATCCCTTGCCCCAAGGACTCATGTCTTTCTCATATGTATTCCTGGGAATATTAACGTTCTTGGTAGAGGAGGAAATCTATAAAATTCACCTGCCCAATATAAGGGAATTATATTTTCAATTGTTAGACCGCAGACCTCTGGGTACTTTTCAGGCTTTGAGTGGCCTGTTGGCAGTGTAGTTTCAATAGAGGCTCCAGAGCAGTGCCAAGACCAGCTTCACTTTTCCCCCCTTGTCTCTTTGGATCCCTGTGGGGCTCTGTGATTTTTTTTTCATAGCCGGACTAAAGTTGTGTCAACGGGAGACCCGCACTGTAAAGACTGAAATGTTAAAGAAAGCTACAAGGAACAGCTTTGAGGCAAGGTTTCAAGCTTTGTCATCACGCTTGAAGAATTTTCTGTTTAATGTACTGTAATGCAGTATTCAATGGGGACACGTTTAATTGAGTTTTACACAACCCAGTTGGGAGTAGGGCTGCAAGGTAGGTGATGTCTAGGTTTTTAATCTTCCACTCCGGAGAGGCTTGTTGACGGAGAGGTTCTTTCTCTTTGCGAGAAAAAAAAAGGAAGCCTGAGAAATGATACATCCGTGGATAAAACCAATTGGCAACCCCCAAAGGAATGAGGGCGATAAGGCGAATCCAGCACTTGTAAGAAATAAAAGGATCCAACTGTTCATTTAAATGAGAAACAACACCCGGGAAGGAGGAGGCAGGGAGGCCGGGTGCAGGAATGGGGAGGAACCCGGCTGACAAGTGGTGAGGCAGGGGGGAGGAAGTCCAGCAAACAAGTGGCAGCTTGCTAGGGGGATTATCAAGGAGATACTTACTGATGTGTATTTTGAAGGAAAATAAGAAGGAGAAGGGGCATTTTTACATTGAGGACAATGAATAACGGGCAGAGTGTGTAGGGAGGGGGCGGCTATTACACAAACAGCATTTAAAATAAATCACCACTTCTTCCTAAAGTTCTAACCTAACCCCTGCATCATCCTGGGCAAAAATAGCACCGGACGCTGTCAGAAAGACAAAATAATACCTTATATATCAGCTCCAAGGTATTAAACTTCCTTAGCTCAAGCAGGCCCTTTCTCTCCTTCTTTAGCAGCCTAAGCAGGCAAAAGCATAAAGCAACTGCAGCATCCAAAGATCGCATTTCTGTTTTGTCTCCACGACACCAGGCTTAATATGGAGTAACTTCATAGTTGGTTCAAGAAGAACCCTTTGGAAAAAAATAATTTCTTAAAAATATTTATTATGAACTTTCTAGGCCCTAGCAGGAGGATAACTTGATAAGGGATTACTCAGTATACTAATCTATTTCAAGCATCCACTTAAAAAGTAATTCTGGTTCTCTAATCACTTATTTGTCTGCTGAATCTTTTTTGGTCCTGTCCCTAAATGGTGATGGCTGGTTTTTAATGTGCATGTGAGCGTATCCCACTAGGCAAGAGTGTACATGATAACACAGATTCCCTTGCATTCCTGCACTCCACCTGCACTGAGAGACAACACTCTAACAATGTTCTGTTATCTCTCATCAGTGTTTGCGGCATGCAGATAACTAATGCATTGTTGCCTGTCAGGATTGTTGCTAATTTAGGGCTGCTGACATGGTAACTGGTAGTCTACTCTTTGGTATATTATTGCCATGGGAAGCACTGTATTTTCATCCTTTTAAAATTAATTTGCTTTATTACCAACTTTACCTCCAGCACAATAAATACCTCCAGTACAAGGCACCAGGAACGGCTCGGGGACCCATTTCCATGTTTCGCTGTCCTCGTGCAGTTTACAGTCTAACAGTCATCCTGACAAACACATTTTTAAATGAAATATTAACTTGTGATTAGAATGCTGACAGTAAAAGTAATGAAACTCATTTGTATTCCATTCATTGAAACCTAAGAAACCACCTCGATCGTCTTCTAGAGATCACTTTGCTTGTTACACATGTTCATTCAACAGATACTTATTATGCACCTGCTACGTATCAGGCATTGTTCTAGATGGATAGAACAGTGACCAAAACTGAAAATTTCTGCTCGCATAGGGCATGCAATCCAGCATTTTCTCACTTAATTCTTACTACAACTTTATAAAATGGCCATTATTATGATGATCTTACTTGACATCATAAAGCATCTTATCCTTCGTAGAGCATTTTTTGCTTTCATTATCTAATGCAGTGTATGCATTAATTAGGTGAGGTAGGTATTAGTCCATATTATAAAAGAGAAAGCTGAGGCACAGACGAGTAAAGCAATTTTGCCAAATTTTCATAATAAGTTAAAATTAAATGTATGGCTATAAATACAAGCAGTTTGAGAGGTGTCGTGGGTAAAAGGCAGGGGATTGGCGGTCACATGTTTGTGGACAGCATTTATGCTTAGGACCATGGCTCTAGAAACCACCTAATCCTAGGATGATGGTAGTTCTCAGGGACCTGAGACTGCAGGGCACAAAGGAAAGGAAAGTACTAGAAATTATTAGGGTGTTGTAGAGCAAAAGTCTACTTAATGAGAAGTTTCTGTGGACAAGCTGGCTTATTACACTGGTACAAAAACGATAATGGTGGATTTTGCGTTGGCTGAAACACTACTGTTTTAATATGTTTAGTCAACTCTCACTGAGATAGTGCTCCGTTTTGATAAAATCGAAATTTCAGAAATGAAGCAACCAAATGGTTACAACCTTTGTTCAGGAAGAGTGTAAAGATTTATCTATTTTTGTGAAGAATCGAGACCAACCCTTAAATGAGACAATCCACTAAAAGAAACATCTGCAGAAAACTCACTCTGGGGTTTGTCTTGCTTCTAGCATCATGTGTAAGTGTATGGACTGCCTGGAATCCAAACCACCTAGGTTCAGATCCTGACTCAGTTACTTATTAGCTGTGAAGCCTAAGGCAAGTTACCTAAATTCTCTGACTTGATTTTCTCAATATAAAATTGTGTGCGTGGAGGAGGGTGGGCTCTACCTTACCAGGTCATTTTGAGGATGAAAGGACAGAATATATGTAAAAGCAGGGCTCATAGCGATGTCTGGTACACAGTACATGCTATGAAATTGTGAGCAAATACTGTCTTGAACAAGGTTCTGCATTTATATCACAGTGCAATAGGAATCTAAGCCATAGATAAGGAATAATAATAATAATTTAAGGTTAATGAGATGTTATTAGGATTTAGAGTTGGTTTTATTTGAATCATTATTTTTGCCTCCATAGGCAATATTTAGGTTTAACAGCAACTCTGTGGAAGAAATTTGAGTTTGAAGAGTGGAGTAGGTGACTCTGAGGCCCTGATTGAGAGTGCTGTCATTACGCAAATTGCCCATTTGTCCTGTTGTTTCCAGCTTGCTTTTTTTTTTTCTTTTTTGGAAGAGAAGTAAGTAATAAAACATGTTTTCTGATATAATTAAAAAACAGCAGGGACACCTGGGTGGCTCAGTTGGTTGAGCTTCCGGCTTTGGCTCAGGTCATGATCTCACGGTTCATGGGTTCGGGCCCTGCTTCAGGCTCTGTGCTGACAGCCAGCTCAGAGCCTGGAGCCTGTCTTCAGATTCTGTGTCTTCTTCTCTCTCTGACCCTCCCCCACTCATGCTGTCTCTCTCTCTCTCTCAAAAATAAATAAAACATTAAAAAAATTTAAAAAATAGCAACTCAGTGTCTGGAGTATAGGAAGGATAGCTAAGATTCTAGACATCTTGTTCCATCCTAACACACTCTCTCCAAAGGATAGCTTCCCATCACTGTGATGTTCTGAGTTTGCCCAACATGCATGACCTGTAAGATTCTGATAATCAGTTCTTCCCCCAATTTTCCTTTCCCTGTGCCCCATACTCACAAGCTCTTATTTTGAAAATCACTTGTAGATTGTCTACTAATGTAGCTAGCCGGCTCCATTTGTAGGTCATCAAATAGACTGGCAGTTCTGAAAGTATGGTCCACCACCAACTGGGAGGTCCTAAAACACCTTCCAGAAGATCATGGAGCCAAACTATTTTTATAATATCACTGAGATGTTATTTACCTCTTCCACTGTGT
>NC_043714.1:47962899-48025399 GCF_006229205.1 Suricata suricatta
CAACCAAATATGCATTACTATGACATTCTGATTATAGCATTACTCATGTTATTGAGACAAAATTACTTTGGTTTCTTTATGAACTTGGCGCAAAAGGATAAGAATCTCATTTTAACTTGTTTTTTTCAGAATCCAAAAACCTAGCAGCCTTTAGAAGGTCAATAAATATTTTTGATTTTGAATGAAAGAACAAATTGGCCAATTAGTTGATATAAAATGTATTGTTTTAGTGGATTCATCATTGTGAAAGACCAAGTTATTTAAATACTGAATTTTTGTATCCATTATCTTAACAACCTGAAGACCATATTCAGGATGTTTTGGTACCATAGGATAGAGCAAAAAGAGTAATGAAATAGTTATATAAATGCTTACTTTTTAAAAACATTTTTTAAAGGTTTTTTTTTAGTTAGTTTATTTATTTATTTATCTAGCACGAAGAAGGGCGGAGACAGAGGGAGAGAGAGAATCCTAAGCAGGCTCCCTGCTGCTAGCATAGAGCCCCATGCAGGGCTCAACCTCACAAACCATGAGATCATGACCTGAGCCGAAACCAAGAGTCAGAATCTTCACCACGTGAGCCTCCCAGGTGCCCCAATACTTCTTTCTTCTTAAAATTCCTCTACTTCAAACAAATATTATACCCAATTCCTAGGAAATCTTTAGGGAGATTTAGTAAAATCAGGGCCATGGAAATAATACTGGTGTACAGACAATCTTCAGTAAAAATATCTATAAAACATTGTAATTTATTCAAGTTCTGTTCCATTCCCTTTCAAATTCTGATTACTTTAGTTTTCATTATGAGTATTCCAGCCATTTGATTTTGTCTTCTGTTCTGCATTTACTACTTTGCATTGACTTTTAAAATAACATAGTTTAATGCCTAGCTTGGAGCAAATGCCTAAAAAAGTACATATACCGATAATGCTCATAAACTGCAAGATGTCATTAAATATTATTTTCTTTTGTTTTATTTTGTGTATTATTAGGTGTGTGTGTGTGTGTGTGTGTGTGTGTGTGTGTGTGAGAGAGAGAGAGAGAGAGAGAGAGAGAGAGAGAACGAGAGAATAAATCAGGATTACTTTGTAAAAATCTGGTTGAATCCATCATTGTATTCATATTTAGATCCATCAGCTCAGCAGTAACCCTAATCCTCTTAGGCCCTCAGGCAATATTTACAAATATGATTCTCTTCTTCTTTGATTGCTATGGGACTACAGCTCTAGGAGCAAAGATCTTGCAAGCATACCCAACCAAGGCTGTATCGTTGCGATAACTTTATCAAAACTGTCTTCTTGCCACTCCCACGCAGCTAGCCAGACACTTCTTCAATTATTGGGAAGAAAAGGTGGGAAACATTTTGCATGAAATAATTTACCAATCGTTGGGGCTCTTTTACACTAAGAATTTTGAGAATGCTCAAGGCTGCTGGTAAATGGAGAAAGTGTACAGAAGTCAGGGGTGGCGTTAGCTGGGAATGACAGTATATTTCTAACAAAGGCCAGAGCCAAAATTGAGCTGGGTTTTTTATTGTTTTTAGATCTCAATGAGAGATACTATTTCTTCTGTGCCTTTAAAAAAAATAATTTTACATGTGATATGAGCGCCATACACACAGTGTATATGAATTACAATCTAAAACAACAAAGAACATCCATGAATCTACCATCCGGGTAAAGAACTAGAACTATAGAAAGACATTCATTTATGTATATACTTACCTTTGTCACATCCTCCTCTCTATAAAATCTCCCTCTTCTAGCAGTGAACCTCCATTCTGATTTTTACACATTATCCCTTTACTTTGCCTGTAAAAAATAGCTTTATCATAGGACGCCTGGCTGGATCAGTTGTTCGTCTGACTTTGGGTCAGGTCATAATCTCACAGTCCTGGGGTTTGAGCCCCATGTCAGGCTCTGTGCTGACAGCTTAGAGCCTGGAGTTTGCTTCAGATTCTGTGTCTCCCTCTCTCTCTGCCCCTCCCCCACTTGGGCTCTGTCTGTCTCTCTCTAATTAAATAAATAAATAATAAATAAATAAAATAAACAATAAAACTTTTTTAAATCTTCATGAAAAAATACTTTATAAAAAATAGCTTTATCACATATGTGTGTATTCCTAAAGTATATATCGCTTAGTTTTACTAGATGACATATTTTTTACTTCTTGGGTAAATTCTGTATCTTACTATTAGAATTAAGAAAAACATAGACCATGGAGGCTAAGGCTACTTTTTTTTTAAATAATAGTTTATTGTCAAATTGGTTTCCATATAACACCCAGTGCTTCTACCCACAAGTGCCCTCCTCCATGACCATCACCTCCTTCTTTTAAAAATCTTTCTACTATGGCAGTGCCTGCGTGTCTCAGTTGGTTAAGCATCTGACTTTGGCTCAAGTCATGTTATGGTTCGTTAGTTTGAGGCCCAAATTGGGCTATGCACTGTCAATACAGAGCCTATCTGGGATTCTCTCTCTCTTTGCCCCTCTCTCACTTGTGCATGCTCGCTTTCTCTCCCTCTCTCTCTCTCTCTCTCTTTCTCTCAATATGAATAAAAAAAAAAACTTTTTGCTGTGGATTTTGAAAACAGACCAGCTTGAGATCATTCATTATTTCAGTTGGCAAATTGAGTATTGGTAATAGATTTATATATATAGGTAATAGATTTATAGCAACTAGCTACTTTTGTGAAACTCATGTTTAAGATCTGATTACTATAGTGTCTCAAGAGTGAGTATATTTAAAGATCTTGATACATATATTTTTCCACAGAGTATTCCAACATGTAGTACATGCTTCACTATCATGACATTCTCTATCCCTTGAGAGTTTTAAGTATTATGATTTAAAAATAAATCTTTGGTATTTAAGTAGATTAAAATAATGAATTCTTCTATTTTTCTCCATTAACAGTAATAAAATGTTTTGTATTTTTCTTTTTATTAGTTATAAATATTAGTTATAAATATGTTAATTGAGTGTTCATTATTTTATGGTTTCTCATTTGTCATTTTAATTTTAAGTTTTTCAATTTGTTTTTTTGAAAATTTTAATTTTTGCTTTTTTAATTTTTTTCTTTGAAAATTTTATTCTTGATTATTGAAGCTTTTCTTTTTGAGGGTTGTCTCATTTATAGATCATCCCATTTACAATTTACTTGCCTCCTGTAAAACTTGGAAAGACTATTCAGATTTGGAGATTAAATATATAGTTTAACAGTTCTTTTTTACTTAAGAAAATCACTGTAACTCTTTAACCTGTAATGGTATTATTACTTATAACAACATATTTACTAAGACTTTTAGGGTCCTTCCTATGCATCAGACAGTTTTCTCAGCACTTCTCGTGTTTACCTTTCAGTAATCCCATAGCAATGGGCACCATTATTATCTCTCTTTTACAGTTGGAAAAACTGAAGCCCTGACAGAGGAATTTGCACAGAGAGAAAATAAAAGTGGAAAGCAAAGTCGACATCTATTAATCTCTATGCCCTAATGCCCCTCTAAAACTGACTTTGACTTTTATTCCTTCTTACATTTATGTCAGTAAATGATTTAGAGTATAGATCTAAATAATTATTCTTAGAAGAGTGAAACATTCCCCAAACTATTTTGTTGGCTCTACCAAATAAATCCTTATACATTCTGTGTTCTTTTTAGACTAGTTGATTCTATCTATCCTTTCATCTTCCCTTATTTTTGTATCATCATAATTTGATTTTATACCTTTATGGTGTTTTAACATGTTACCTTATATTATTCCTCTTCAAAATTATTTTGGATATCTTCATCTATTTATTCTACCAGATGAAAGAAATAATTTTATTTAGTTATAAAAAATTCTTAATGAGATTTTGTTTAACATTATAATGCATTTATAAATCAGTTTGGAAGCAAATTGTCATTAAAATATTTTCTACATTTTAACTCTCTTTGTATTGATAAATTCTGATTTCTATCAATGTATCTTTTCACATGAGTCATATAACTACCTGGTTAAAATCTTGGCATGCATTATTTTTTTTGGCATGTATTGAGCAGTTTTATTGTTATTATGAATAAAATTTTGTAGCAATTACATTTTTCTCTTGTAATGACACTTAAGTGCTGTTAATCTTTAAAATTATTTTTGTCTGATATTAATAATTATTAATTACTCATAATCTGTGAAAAATGACTTTTTGGTCACCTTTTAGGCTTTATAATTCTGATTTTTGTTTCCTGCTTTATTACATTGGCTACAACTTCTAGAGAATTTTAAATAATACTGTAATAGCAGATTTTTAAACATTTAAAAAACTACTTTAAATGAAAATAAAGACTGACAACATATACCATATAATTATATTCTACATATTTGTTCAACCTAAGCCCTGTATTTCAGGAAGAAACAGTTTAGCACAGTAAGGAATGGACATTGGCTTTCCTCTTAGGAAAAATACCTTGGTCTGGTCTGACCAAAGTACATTTTTCAGGAAAAATTACCATGAAATTCATCTGCTTTATTGTAGCAAAGAGAGTTATTTTAAAATTCTGATTGCTGTCATCCAAAAAAATGAAAATAACGCAGAGGGGACATTTTTGAAAAGTTTCACCTGGAATGCAATCCTGCTTGTCATTTCTGGATGTATGTCATTCTAGCTACTATTTCACTGTTAAGACAGTAATAGAGGGGCTGGAAAGAGGAAACTCTGTGCAAGGGATAAAATCAAGTACAATTTTCTATATTTTTAGTTCTATTTTTTCAAATAGCGCATAATTCTTTCTCTTTCTCTCTCCCTGCCTTCCTTCCTCTCTTTACTAGTAAAGAGTGACTTTACTGAGTACCATAAAGAGTTCATTAATTATGTGTCTTATCTAAACTTCATGAATGATCAAGCTTCATATTTTAGGCTAAAAAATACATGTTTTATAACAGCTTCCAAGAATGATTAATTTCTTAATAAACAAATAATTAAATTGAAAACAAAATCCACACAAAGGTATAATATTCAAAGTCATAGTGAATAGCCCCTCACTATAATGCATTTTAGATCATTCATGTTGGCACGGTTAACACATAATATCTAAAATGTTCAAATAATCTTAATATAAATGTCTGTGAGGACTCTGAGGGTCACTGTTTCTGTGACAAGCCATTTAATGCCTCTGTTACTGCTTTCCAAACCACAAAGATAGAATAAATACATTTTGAGTTTAATTCTTTGTTGAAACACTTGTAAGATATATTATTAGAAAGCTGAAACATGAGAAAAATGAAATAATATATACAGGACAAACTCTGGTTTTATATACATCAGTGTTCAGAGCCTTGGTCTACCACTGGCTAGCTACATGACAATGAACAAATTATTTAATTTCTCCCTAAGCCTTGATCTCTTCATATGTCAGTTATTATGAGAAAACACTTGTTATTTTCTGGTTCTGTAAACGTCAGTGCCAGAAGAAGATGATGATGGTGTTCATTTAAAAGCTGGCACCTGGGCACCTGGCACCTGGGTAGCTCAGTTGGTTGAATATCGGACATTTGATTTCAGCTCAGGTGATGATCCCAGTGTTCTGGGATGGAGCCCAGAGTTCTGGGATTGAGCTCTATTAGCACAGAGTCTGCTTGGGATTCTCTCCCTCCCTCTCTCTGTCCTCCCCAACATGTGCATGGACTCACTCTCTCGCTCTTCCTCTCAAAAAAAAAAAATAATAAAAGATCTCTTAAATCTAACTCCTCTTAGAGAGTATATATTTCATAATCTTTATATTTTATCCAACTATTATACAGATCTATTGTGTAGAGACTTGGCATCATTGCACCAATTACCCAAGTCAACTCAAGTAAATCACTAAAGTGCATGTTATATAGAAAAAGTTTAGGGGCACCTAAGTGGCCCAACCAATTAAGTGTCCAGCTCTTGACTTTGGCTCAGGTCCTGATCTCGCAGTTCAGATCAAGCCTCTGTGCTTTGAGCACAGAGCCTGTTTAGGATTTTAGGATTCTCTCTCTCTCTCTCTCTCTCTCTCTCTCTCTCAATACATAAATAAATAAATTTAAAAAAATAAAGAAAATGATGAGTATCCTAGGTTAGGAGGAAATAGTGTTAGATGTGAATCAGCTATATTCCAGCTGCTCAAGCCTCAGTTTCTATGCCTGTCAAAAGGAAATATTTGTGTTTCTTTTCTTATGTGATTTGTTATTGTTAAAATTAACTGAGATAACATGCATGAAACTTGTTATAAATCTATGCAATAAGATTTGAATATATTTTTCAAAATACTGCATGGAGATTGAATTCTATTTCATGATATCATAGAAATAGCTAAGAATCTCAAGGCCTGATTGACAAATGCAAACATAGGTGAAACTGTAAAAATTATATACTATATATTGCTGATTTTCTAAAGTTTTACAAAACTAACTGTAAACAAAGTAGTGTTTATAATTTCATCACTTGGTATTCTCAACATTTGTTTATTAAAATTATACATTAGAAAAAAGTGATTGTCAGGTTTTAATCGTTTTGTTAATTACAAATCTTCATTGCATAACTTGGCAAGTCCTGCTGAAATTTAATGATTCAGTATTGTTATGTTTACTTCTTTACCAAGGTTTACCATTCATTTCTTCATATGAGATGTTTTACAACTTATGATATAACAGAAGTAAGCTTTCATCCCTAAAACAGGGTAGAGACTGATAAATACTCTAGGTTGACAAAGATCTCTGTGTTCCTAAGAATCTCCTCAACTCACATTTTTTAAAGCATCACTTTCTATCTTTCTGTGAGGGAAAAATACACTAATACTGTTACTACAGTTACACAGCATTGTGCATTATCCACAGTTTATTTAGGGTGAGGGAGAGCACTCCCTTACCTGAAAGCCCCTTATTTCTTAGGTTTATTCCATTCCTGTTAATGAAATGTGTGATGACTCTTGTGTCAGGGAATTAATGATACTCAGTAAGTAAAGAATGGGAAACCTGGGTGGATGAATTATGTGTCTTCTCCGGTTCTTTTCAAAGAGGAAAATTGAAAGATCCCATAGCATCACACTTATTGTGATATTTAAACTATGAGAATTTCATCAGATAAAAGAAATGTTAAATGAAATCCTCTGTCTAAACACTCATGTCAAGAAGGGCAATTTTAGTTATGCAGTGGTGTAGCATTTTGTTTTTTCTGCAATAAAGCCATCAGATCAATAAAAAATTATGTAGCAGATTATTATTACACTGTGCTCACCATAGCTCTAATCGTAAATAATACAGCAGTTATCCTGGTTATATTAATTATAATTAGAATGCAGATAATGCAGACGGTCTTTTATTACTAGAGCCAAATCAATTTTCCAGTGTTATTCGATGCAAGGTCACACAAAGTTGTGGGAGCTTTTAGACTTCTTATGAAATGGCCTGCCTGCCTGTGAAAGGAGACTTTGGCTCAGCTGTGCAAGACACATTGACTGGGAAGATCATTGAAATAATTACAGCCATGAACCCTTGCCTATGATGGCAGAATTTCATTTTATAAAGTAAGCATAGCTGTAATCCAGCCTCCTTTATGGTAGGAAGCCTCATAAATCTTTCAGAAGAGACCAAGTCTTGTGTTTAGTGGTAAGGAGGAAATCAAAATGGATTCGTTTGTATTGTTCATTTCTCCTCATTGCCTTTCTGTTCCATACCTTGGCATCATATTTTTTAAAGGCATTCCATATGTAATCATCTTGTAACGATACAGGGAAGCCACAAAACAACAAACTAATAGAAATGCATTAGGTGGGCAGCTTTGGTGGATGAGACATAGGCTGATTTTACACAGTCACAAGAGGACTTTTATGAACCTGGTTTAGTTGCTCAAGAAGAGGCCATGAGACGAGAAGACAGGAGAATGAGACAGACATTAAGCTCAGAGGAAATCATTTTACATACGCCTTTACAATGGTTAAAGGGACGTAAGAGATCTCAGCCCCAAAGTCTATGTAACAAGAGACTGTGGTTCAGAATAAACACATGTATTTGGGCACCAGAAAGAGACAGCATGGTCATTCTGGAGGCCCTGGGTTGAGCAAATTTCATAGTGATGGATTTGAAGCTTATGTGTTGTAAATGTTCCCCACTTGACAAAGCTCCCTCAGGTCCTTGAGTCAATGTCCAGCCAGGACACCAACCTGAGTGAGATCAGGTGGGTAATTCGTGGAATGTCCTGGATTGTGTGAGTAAAGAAATAGAACTGGTAGGGAATGTGTCAGATTGTAAATTAGAAAATTCGTGACCCAGATAAAGGCATTGATTGGTGTTCAAAAAATGTTTAACCACTGCTCTAAAGTATCTATGGGACCAGTGTGACCTGTACTCCATCAATACTTGAACTCTGGCTAGAAAGACATGTCCATTCTATTGGTAATTAGGAAATGTATGCTTCCAGGTTGTTAAGAAACTTGCTTCTGAGAATTTGACCAAGTCAATAGTATTAACAAAAGTGCTATTAGCAAAGATAGGAAATGGAAAGGTATTTCCAAGAGCAGAGCTAAAGAGTTATAACCAAAATAGGAGCCAGGCTGACAGCCAGCACTCTACTCTCCAGCAAAGAAGAGAGAGCAGTGTGGATGGAAATGCAGCTTCAGTCTTCCAGAGAGCCCCTTTTGAAGTCCTGGACTAAAGCGCTGGCCTCAGCCAACTGGTTCCTGCAAGGCCGGCGCATGAGGTTGAGTGGGGGCCTCTGACTGTCTGCAAGGAAGGAAGGAACACTTCCAGCCCTTGAGGTCTCATATCCTAAATAAATAAATAGCCAAGTTCTAGAGGCAGAGATTGGCAAAAGCAGGAAGCTCTAAATGTCAGGTCTTTAGAATTACAGCACCAGAAATAAATAGTAATAGAAAACCCTTGTCACTGCTTAGTAAGTCTGTGAACTGCACACTCTCTTAGGGACTTTACATGTGCTTTTTTGTTTCTTTATTTTTATTCATCACCATCAATGAGGAACTAGGTACTATTCCTAGTATTTTATAGATGTAAAAGCTGGGGCTTTCTAAAGTCATACATTTAACAAAAGGTGGACCCAGAATCCAAAGGTAGGTTTTTCTGTAACCTGAGATCCTAGCTCTTACCTATTAAATACTGCCTCCAGTCTAGCAAAACTTATAGAGATCAATCATAGGGCAGAAGCATTGTATCTTTGAAGATCTCTCACCCAGGTACTATGTGTGAAGACCAGAAAGAGGGAAGATGTCTTTTGCTTTTTAATGATCCAGAAGCCACACCTGGTCTTCCACTTAAGCAAACATCCATTTTTTTTTTTCTGACGACGAAAAAGACATTTATTTGTAGTACTTTTGATAATCAACAAGGTGGGGTGATTTCTTTTTTGCATTACTCCTTCTGTGTTACCAGTTCTCATTCTTTATGATTGTGCAAATCCATTAATATTTAGCACTTTCGCTCCAAAACTCAGGAAATAGATAAAGCAGCTTTTTAGAAATACAAAAAACATCTTCAGGGGCCCTTAAGGGAACACCCCCCACCCTCATCCCCAAACAATCTTGCAATACAGTATGCCCCCTTATTTTCAGCTAAGAATGAGGAAACAGTTACATACTCTAAGGCTGAGCTGTTCATTTGCTACAGAGATAAAGCAGGCAAGCAAACCCCAGTTTTCTGGGGACAGAAAAAGCAATTCCATAAATACAAGAAAGATCCAATGGCTACACTTGAACAAGAGTGCCCCCCCCCCATTCTCTTGGACCTGAGGAAGGGGTTTGACCATTTTGACTATAACATAGATTCATAATTCCTCTCTTCAGTAGCACATTTACATAGTTTAAAGCTACCAAGCTTCAAGAAATATTCTTGGACCATCTAGAGACTTAGGCAAATTGATTTTAAAAATTGAATTGTGTGGGATAATCCAAAATGATAAAGTAAACTTTCTGCTTAACTGTGAACAACCTCAGCTACAGTATTGAAACTTAAATCATTTTCAAAAACATCAATAAGGTTTTCTTTCTTCTCATAAAACATCAGTTTTATTCCAACACGTGGAAAAGAAATTTGAGTCCTGAATGTTTCTGACTTGAAGCAGATAATATAATGTTGGACTATTTTAACATAGCATTCCTTTTATCTGTTTTTTTTTTTTTTTGAAGAGAGAAGTTGGGTGAAAATATATGGAAAATAAACGAATATGTTCTAATATTTAAAAAGAAATATATTTATGTAAGAGCAATATTTGAAAAAAAACAACATGGCAAAATGGACAAAAACCAATGGAAGTTGGAATTGAGAGAATAAATTTCATAAGTTAAAGGGAAAAATGGATGCTTCATTATCAAAAAAATTATCTTAGGTCATGATTACTTCCTAAAAAAGAATTAGGAGTTGAAACAAAGACTACCTAGGATTGTTTGAAGGATCAATGTGATCCTTGATGTGAAGGAAATTTTAAACCAAAGTACAAAGAACAAAGATGTATCACGTTTTTAACAAATTTGGATATAGTACATACAGTTTTATTTCTAAAATCTGGAATTTATTAAAGAGGTATAAAAGGAACCATAATGTATTACACTTTAAATGCAGAAAAAATATTAAAGTTGTACCATTTTCTAGTTAAGGAATTTTAGATGTTTTGCACTGAATCTCTATCATTTTTCTTCTCCCTAATGAAAAAAACACCACACACACAGCTTAAGTCAAATGTCTATTTTTAAAATTTCAAGTTCAGTTCTTTTCTTATACAATATTTTTAAAATTTCTTTTTTGAAAATATATTTTGTCTTCTATTATGAAAACATGTCTTTCTTTAAGATAAAGGCTAATTCTTACATAACGCTTACCATGGACTAGGGGTGTGCAATAATTACTTTCAAATGGTAATGTATTTAATCCTCACAACAACTGCGTATGAGATAGATACTGTTATCTGTACAGGGGGAAATGGAAGTACAAGAGATTATATAAAGGTCACACAGCAAGTGAATGGTAAAATGATGCTTTGGGGCACCTGGGTGACTCAGTCTGTTGAGCCTCTGGCTTTGGCTCTGGTCATGATCTCATGGTTCATCAGTTCAAACCCCAGATCAGGCTCTGTGCTGACAGCTCATACTCAAAGCCTGGAACCTGCTTCAGATTCTGTGTGTGTGTGTCTCTCTCTCTCTGCCCTTCCTCTGCTTATGCTCTGTTTCTCTCTCTCTCTCTCTCTCTCTCTCTCTCTCTCTCTCTCTCTCTCTCACACACACACACACACACACACACACACACACAAATAAAAATGAATAAACATTAAAAACAATTTTGTTTTAAAGAATGAGGCTTTGAACCCAGGCATACCAGCTCCAGAGTTTGCCCTCAAATCCAGCACTATTCAGCTGAATCTTCACAATAAGATTTTGCTAAACAATTCTACTGAACAAGTAAGTGTCTCTAGTTTATTTCCCTTTCTCAAAACACTATAAATTCCATGATCAGTATCATGGAAGGTTGGGGTTTGGGGCTTTTTTTTTTTTAATTTAAGTAGCTCTCTATCTCAGAGGTATCTTGAGTATGAGCAGACATATGAATTGCTATGGTAACTTCTAGTGCTAGAATAATAGGATTTGGGAATTATTTTGAGGGCACAACATAAGGAAAAAAATAGAGTCTAAATGTGACCTTGTCAACTGAATTCACTTCTAGGAGATTCCACTTTAAAATGATACGTCTAGCATTATCATTTTACTGCTGAAAACTGGGAAGCTTTCCAAATTTTAACTTACAAAGTTATTGTACTTCCAAATGAAAAAAATGTCTTTGGAGGTACTTTTTTTTCTTGAATACTGTAATAGATGGCTCTGTAATATCCTATGCAAATAGCCAATGTTGTAATTTGGAGCTGCCATAACAAGTTACCATAAACAGGGCATTTTAGAAGATTTCCATTTAATTGTTTTCTGTGTGGTCTATATGTTCCATCCTGTGTGGACTACTTACTGTTGAGCTTTTCCTAAGTTCTCTACACTGTTTTTCTTCTCACACGCCGACCCTTCCTGTCAGTAGTATCTAAGAGATACTGAAGTTGGGCACAGAATTAATTCTTCATTGAAAGGAAGATGCAACATTTCTCAAACAGAAGATTCGGCTTCTCTTTTGTTCATTTTGTTAGCCCTCCATTTGGTTTCCCATCTTTTATTGCAAAGCCTACACAACCACAGGATCTATGTCATCAGCCACTAGTCACGTGCAATAGCACCTCTAGCAAAATCACTAAAAAATAGTACCCTTCCTCCCCCCTCATCAATTGCCTATGTCAGTAATAGGGAATTAGCTTTAAAAATATAATCTGATTGAGTTCATTATGTTGACCAGCCTTGTGCATTTCCAGCCTGTACTTACTTCATTGTCTCTGTTGTAGAAATGGCCTTTATGCCTCCTGGTCTCAACATAGAGCAGAAAGGACCATCTGGACACCACATATGAGGAAATCAGACATCTCTAGGTTAAATCATGCCCATAAGGACAATTTCTTGTCAGATAAGCTGCTGTGTACTTAGTCTGATAGCTAACAGAATGACAATATGATCATTTTAACTGGAAACTGTCCATTTCTATCCTCAGGTTTCCTCTTTTATCCCCATTGGTAAGCACCCTGTGAGTCCTACTTCTAGGCACTTGTACTCAAAGCCCACCCCCCCCCAGCTCTGTTTCAAGCCGTGGCAGCTGTGAAATGTCTGGACAGCAGAGTGTGTTGTGCTGTTGGCTCACGCATCCTCATGCAGTGGGGCAGAAGCACATAATTGTGTAATGGAATAATTTGATTTCCTCTGATTTCTAGACACTTCACAAAATAAACAAGGCAGTAAAATGAAGCGTAAAGAGTAATTGGTGAGGTTTGAGTCTCACATTGCTGTCACTTGCTAGCCTGGTGTGACCATAAGTAAATCGCAAACTCTTTTTTTTTTTTTTTTGACCTCTGGCTTTCTTGTCTGTAAAATGGGATGGCTTTCCTCATTTATTTATCAAATAGGAACATGTTCACTGGAGGAGATCAGGTGATAGTCTGTTCTCTATGCACTACCCACAAATGTGTTATCTTTTACTCATAGTGAATTTTAATTATGGCCATCATTTTAAAAAGTCAGAAGACATTACATTAAAAAATAATCAAGATTTTTAGATTCTGTAGAAACAGGATTATTTGGCAACACCATCCACAATTAAAGCAACTAAAGGCCATGACACAGACCCTTCCCCTTCAGATAGCAGATTTTGCTACAGTTCACTTCATTCCCCATCTGGCCGGCTTTGCACATTTCTGTTGCTGGTCTCATCCCTGTAAGCATTTGAGTTTGTCACCTTTGATGTTTATAAAATCCCATTTAGATTTAGCTGCAGTGTTCTTGACAAACACACTCAATTTGGACCTTGAAAATCAGCTTTCAAATACTGGTTCTTAACCTTGTATAGATCATGGAAATTCACTGGGTGAGAGTGATTTTCCTGGGCATTAAAATGTTCATAATAATAGTTACATAATGGAGTTATAGAGATTTAATGAAGTAATTTGTATAAAAATATTTTGTAACAACCAAGTACTACATCTACAATGATTATTTGGTACTTTGCACATTTCTTTTTAAAGAAAACTCTGAGAGACTTTATTCATTAGACCTTAAGTTGACCCACATTTCAAAAATCAGGTGTAACAAGATTGTTGAATAAGGGGAATTACATATAATAATTGTTTCCAAATTTTGTTATGGGATGGTTATTAAACCACGTATTCCCTCAGTTTTTTGAGTCAAGAAGTAGAGGTAATGATTCATGAGAATATTATAACATAAAATAAATGTTCAAAAGTTATTTGTGTTAGCTTAAAAAGGAGCTGCATGTCAACCACTGGAGGCTCCACTACCACATTACCTCTTGTTGATCTTTATTCAAATCTTTCATTTTCTTTTCCATTACGTCTGGGTTACAGATGAGTTTTAAATGAGGTAACCATGTTGTAATGGATTGAAAATACCTACCACAGGGCATTGGCCATTTTAGGAGTTCAAAGAATGTTAAAACTCAATGAAACGGAATAAGAGCAGAAACAGAAATAAGAAACTCTTGTCTAGGTTGCCCCATGTTCCCTTGCTTTAAGCAAGCAGGGATAAATTATGATTTATACTGATGCCCTGAAATTAATAACCTCTTCCTGCAAGGAGCAGGGAATATTTTATACCTCATTCTAATTATGTGTGCCATTACCTACTTTCTCATTCATCTGCTTAATATCTTCCATGAGGCAGGCAGAATTGGGTATGTAGTATTACCTAATTTTGCATGTGATTAAAGGAAAACAGAGAGAGAGATGCAGTGCCTTTTTCAGGGTCAGTGATGTGGCAGAAGAAGTGGAGCTAACAGTGAGATTACCTGGATCTTCAGTCCTCTCAACAAGGAAAACAAATTGTCTGAGTTCTTGATCAACTTTAAGCATTTAGACTATGTTTATTAAGTAAATAAGACTTATGAGTCTGTAAAATGCTTCATTAAACCAAATAATAACTATATCCTTACAACGCAGAAAGCAAATTTATTTCTTCATTGAACAACCATTTTTTGAAGACATCAAAAATCACACAAAAATATCAAAATGCTAACAATGTAAAGTACCATAAATGCAACAAAGATTGATATCCATATTTATTTATTATTTAAAAATTATCTGAATGGATAAGACAACCACTAAAACCTGAATGAAAACTGTAGAGGAATATGAAAACATAATTTACACACACAATTACAATGACTAATCCAGTATGGCCAGAGCATTCCTTACAGTAGCCAAAACTCCATTCCTCATTGTTCTGAAAATAGGGTCAAATTTCTTAGCATGCCATATAAATTCTTTTAATTGCATGATCCCTTATTAGTTTTCTAACTATACCTTTCACCACCCCGTCTCCTCACTCTCCACCCTGCCCTCCTGCATTTCAGCCAGTTCTCAGAATGCATCATGCTATGCTGTCTCTTACCCCACTATAATCCCACTATCCCTTACCCCTTTCTATTACAGAATATGCAAAATAGAAATCAGTTACAAAACATGCTGTTTAGGGGGCACCTGGGTGGGTCAGTCGGTTAAGTGTCCAGTTTCAGCTCAGGTCATGATCTCACAGTTCGTGGGTTCAAGCCCCACAGCAGGCTCTGTGCTGATGGCTAGCTCAGAGCCTGGAGCCTGCTTCAGATTCTGTATCTCCCTCTTTCTCTGACCCTCCCCTGCTCACACTCTCTCTCTCTCTCTGCCTCTCAAAAAATAAATTTAAAAAACCATGCTGTTTAGTTCAAATGACATTGGATTTTTTTGTAGTAAGAGTTTCTAGAGAAAAGAAGCAGTGAATTGAGTTGTATTCTGCTATGACCTCCTTATTTTATGGGAAAACAGTAGCAGTTGTCCATAGATTACATTACGAATAACATTGTGCTATAGAATGTGATTGTGTGCCTGTGTTGTGAGGTAACCCTCATCCTCAAGTTACTGTCTTACAATGGGAATAACAAAACCCACCCCAGTACTGGATTCCCCATCTCTCACAATAGGAAGAGTAAAATAATTACCTTATGTCATTTTAGAAATGAACCTTCCAGTAAGTATTCAGTGATATAGTAAGCCATTGAATAACTATTAGGTCCCTTGGTCCCATCTGGTCCCTTCCTTTTTTTCCCTCTTAAATGAATACTGTTGGAAATAAACTTACATCCCAACAAACCAAAGTCAAGGACCAGATAGTTTTACTGTTGAATTCTACCAAACATTCAAAGATTTTATACCTATGCTTCTCAAATTCTTCCAAACAACTGAAAATGAAGGAATGCTTCCAAACCCATTTTACAAGGCCAGCATTACTCTGATACCATAATTGGACAAGGACATCCCCCCCGCACACACACACACAAAAGAAAATTTTAGGCTAATATCTCTAGTGAACATAGATTCATGTATTTGACAATACATCAGAAGTATCATATACCATGATGAAATGGAATTCATTTGAAGGACACAAGGATGGTCAGCCATTTACAAATCAATCAGTATGATATACAACCTTAACGAATGAAGGATGAAAATCTTTTTTTCATTAAAATTTATTTATTTTGAGAAATGAGGATGAACAGCAGAGAAGCAGAAAGAGAGAGACAGAATCCTAAGCCAACTCTACACCACCAGCATGGAACAGCCCAGTGCAGGGCTCAAACTCACAAACTCATGATATAGGGACCTCAGCTGAAATTAAGGGATGGACACTTAACTGACTGAGTCACCCAGGCACCCCTAATCATCTCAATAGATGCATAAAAGCATTGACAAAATTTAACTCCCATTTATGATAAAAAGTCAATATAGTGGGTATAGAGGAAATGTAGCTCAGTACAATAAAGGCTATTTACATGACAAACCCCTAGCTGACATCATACAGAACACTGAAAAGAAGAACGTTTTTCCTATAAGATCAGGAACATGACTAGAATCTCATCCTCTCCACTTTTATTCAATGTGGTATTAGAAATCTTATCCAGAGCAATTAGGCAAGGAAAAGAAGTAAGATAGTCCAAACTCAAAGGAAGAAGTAAAACCCTGATACTCTATATAGAAAACCCAAAAGACTCCACCAAAAAGCTATTAAGACTAATAAATTCAGTAATGTTGCAGGATACAAAATAAATATCCAGAAAACTGCTCTATTATACATATGAATAACAAGATATAATAAAGAGAAATTAAGAAAATAATCATATTTGCAATTGCATCAAAAAGAATAAAATACCGAGGAATAAATTTAACCAAGCAATTCAGAGACCTGTCCTCTGAAAACTACAAGATCCCAATGAAAGAAACTGAAGAAGACACAAATAAATGGAAAGCTGTTCCATACTCATGGATTGGAAGAATTAACATTGTTAAAATATCAAAGCAAATCTACTGATTCAGTGCACTTCCTGTCAAAATCCCAATGGCATTTTTCACAGAGTTAAGACAAATAATTTTAAGTTTCCTATGGAACCACCAAAGGCCTTGAATAGCCAGAGTGATTTTGAGAAAGGAGAGCAAAACTGTAGGTGTCATGCTCCCTGATTTCAAACTATGTCACAAAATTGTAATAATCAAAACAGCATGATATCAACATAAAAACAGACACATAGATCAGTGCAACAGAATAGAAATCCCAGAAATATATATATATAGTTAAGTTTTGTATATATATAACACATATACTCAAGTTATATTGTTGTGCCCAAGTTTGTAAAATCACCTCAAAACAAACACCAGAGACTGCTAGGGAGACCGAGTCACGCCTGCAAAAGCAAAGGGCCTTTATTACAAGCTTAAGCTCGGGCTCACAGCCTCCAGCCGACCTGCTGGCCACGTGGAGAGAGCCCCGAACAATGGCAGGGCAGGGCCTTTTATGCCTTTGGGAGGGGGAGTTACAGGAAATGATGACAGGTGTACAGTGATCCAATCCCTGCCCCCCCCATCAATACTGGCAGTTGTGGGAGCCAATCACAATAGTTGGAGTATTGACCAATCAGAGTGGGCCCAGGACGCCTCACGTGGGGCGTGACTAGGCCTACCTCTAGAAAGGTCAAAGGTATCGGCCGGCCTCTCCGATTGGGCGCTGCAGGAGTTGTCCCTCCTTAAGGTGCGCCCTTTCAGGAGAAGCCGGTGCCTTCCCCTTTAAGTACAGGGGAAGGCTGGATCGGACCTGCGGCTGGCAGTATTTACCCAAAGAAGATGAGGGGGCTCCTGGGGGGCTCAGTCGGTTAAGTGTCTGACTTTGGCTCAGGTCATGATCTCATGGTTCATGAGTTTGAGTTCTACATTGGACTCTAGGCTGGCAGCATGGAGCCTGGAGCCTGCTTCAGATTCTGGGTCTCCCTTTCTGTCTGCCCCTCCCTCACTCACATTCTATCTCTCTCTGAAAAATAAATAAACATGTAAAAGCCTTTTTTAATAAAAAATAAAAAAGAATATGAGAGCACTAATTTGAAAAGAAATATACACCCCGTGTTCATCACAGCATTAGTATATAGTAGCCAAGATATGGAAGCAACTTCCATGATGGGTGAATGGATAAAGGTGTGTGTGTGTGTGTGTGTGTGTGTGTGTGTGTGTGTGTGTGTGTACACAAAGAAGATGTGGTATGTGTAAGATATATGGACATACACATGCAATGCTATACTACACACACACACACACACACACACACACACACACACACACAGATGCACACATGAACAATGCTATACTACTCAGTCATTTAAAAAGAAAGAAATCTTGTCATTTGTGACAACATGATGAAATTGACATATTATACTAAATGAAATAAATCAGATGGAGAAAGACAAAATAATTCCCGATTTTACTTATATGTGAAATCTAAAATACAAAAGAAGCAAAACTGCAAACTCATCCGTCTATACAGAGAACAGACTGGTGGTTACCAGAGGGGAAGCGGGTAGCGGGGTGGATAAAATGGGTAAGGTCTCAATAGTGATGCATGGTAACTAGACTTATGGTAGTGATCACTTCACAGTGTATACGAATATCAAATTATAATGTACACCTGAAATCTATATAATTTTACATTCCAACTTTATCTCCATAAAATGAAGTAAATATAATTATAGATGATTACAGTCCAAAGGACCTTGGCAGAGACTATTTGGTATAATCTGGATTCCATGACCACTCACCTCATTTACAATGGAGGTTTGATGTTCATCTTCCTCAGTGGATTGAGCTCCATGAGTGCTATCTCCCCGTGAGAGACGATTGCCCAGTTACCTCTCCTTCCCCTTGTTTGCTAACCTGCCCGCTACAAAGTAACCTCACAGTGGACAAAGGGCCACTCAGAGTTAGACAACTCACATCATGGAGTGACTGAAATTAGAAAGGGGAAAACAAGGAACCCTACTATTCTCCTTCTAAGTTACTTACAAGTAGCATGATTAATATCAGCTAGATCCTGTTGTCATTTTGTTGTAAGTGTCCTGGAGAAACACAAAGCCAGCAAGAGAGCCAGTGAGCGGAAGTCACATGTAGCCGGCTGAGTGGGTGTCAATCTGCTCTTTAAGGAAAAGTTGAGGACTGGCCTCATCATTGAGGTGTCATTTGAACAGAAATCTGAAAATGGTGAGGATGTGACTCATAATGGACATTTGGAGAAACTGTTCTAGACACAGGAAAAAATTGAGGAAGAGCAAAGGAGTCAGTATTGCTATCATGTAGGGAGTTAATAGAATTTTATTTTTTTTAATTTTCCTTATTTATTTAAAGAGACAGAGAGAGCATTAGCTAGGAAAGGCAGAGGGAGAAAGAGAGAGAATCCCAAGCAGCCTCCGCACTGTCAGTGCAGAGCCCAACGTGGGACTCAAGCCCATGAACCGTGAGATCATGACCTGAGCCAAAACCAAGAGTTGGACACTTAACCGACATCCACCTATGTGCCCCTGGGAGTTAAGAGAATTTTAGATAGTAAGGTCACAGGTGAATGTTGTGGTAGGGATGATCATAGGTTCTCATAGGCAATTGTAATGATGGCAAATGGTGTATTTTTTAATGTTTGTTTTTGAGAGAGAGAAAGAGAGAGAGAGCATGTTTGTAAATGGGGGAGGGGCAGAGAGAGAGGGAAACAGAGGATTCAAAGTGGGCTCTATGCTGACACTCTCCCAGGGCTGTGAGATCACGACCTGAGTAGAAGTCAGACATTTAACTGGCTGAACCACCCAGGTGCCCCAAGGATGGAAAATTATTGGCGAGTTGGGAACATGGTCTGACATGAAGCGATTCATACGTTTTTATAGGATTATTCCTCATGCTGTGTAGAGAATTGGGGAGTAGGGCAGAAGGAGGGAAATAATTTAGAAAGCTACAACAATCCAGGAGAGAAATGGCTAGCACTTAATCTTATGCTATACCTATTGCTAAGGAAGCTTGGAAGTGTAATCTAACGGTATCCTCAAGTGGGAGGAAAAGCTGAGGTTTGGAGACCTAAGAGCCTCTGTCACAGGATTCTTTAAATCCCACTTGAGATGAGTAGTTTACTTGTAGAGTCCTCCTCTGTATGGCTTCAATTCAATCTGTTTGAATATCTATGTTGTAATGAAGCTATGAAGTCCCTCTCCCCACACCCTTTTGGCATTGGTTCTCTGAGGCGCATACAAACTGCGGATCGGTTCTCAAGTAGGGATTTGCACTTCTAACACGATCACCATTGTTCTACCAGCCTTGTGAATCAAGAAAGAAATTTTAAAACAAAAAAGGGAAAAAGTAGAGAAATTCTACAAGGGACGACTACAAGGCCATTCCTGTGGCTTTACCTATCCAGTGTACGTACTGATGTCTGCATGTGTGTGCACAGACAGCCATTCACGTGCGCCCCCCACCCAAACACACACTTTGACAATCTTTCCATCTTCTTGACAGAAAACATTATATTTCTGGTTTCCTTGCATGTCTCATGATATCCTTTCTAGCCAGAGTCACCAAAGCTACCTTTCTTTCCACTAGTTTCTTCTCCATCTATTAACAATCAACACTGAGATAATTCTAAGAAGCCAACCCTGTCATTCCCAGGTTGAATTAGGAGCCCCTTTCTCTGACCTAAACTAATATTTGTATGTCGATATTAACACACTTATCAAATTCTACCCAGTTAATGCATTTATCACTATAACTATATTCTTAGTTCTTTGTGATCAAGTACTATGTGTTCATTTATGTACTTCCTGTATTTAGCAGTGTCTAGTGTATATCAGGTGTCTATTAGTTGTGTTGAATGAATGGATGAATCAGTGGATCATTCTGACTTGAATATGACAAAGAACAGAAAACACACTAAGGACATCATGACACAGCAGAGTTCATAGCACATCATGTAAGCCTTATAGGTAGAGAAATCATCGATGAGCTGATACCTCCTCTTTACAAGTTCTCTGTCCAGGGATGTGTCAGACCACATTTAATTATCAGGTTCAGAACTAACTGATCCTGAATATTGCAACATTTTAATTGGTTATTATTTACTTCGTGTGTCACATCTACCTATGTATCCCTGTTCTGGTTCACAAAGGGGTTGAGATAGTGATATGGAATGCATATATTGTAAAGCTAGCTTTTCTATGAAAGGACAGCCATAAAAAGATTTTTAAAAGTAGAATGACAACTGAGGCATTAAACATTACTTAAAATTTTGCCTTGAAAGATCAGCTTTTGTTGGGTGAGATAATTTTGCAGATGCTAGCATAAACACTCCTGCAAAGCCAAGACATTGGGGATGAAGAAAAGGTGGCAGGGAGCCAAAAGAAAGTACTGCAATTTGGTTGAAATTAATAGGCAGCTGTTAGGTCATCTCTAAGCTACCACTTCATTATGCTAAAAATTCAGGGTGAGTTGAAACCAGAGTAATCCCAATGAAAATGTGGTTAGTTGAATTGCCAATATGGTTTAAATAATATACCCAATAGCTATATTAGTAGTGTGATCTTTACAGTTGCAGGGATGAGGAGTGTTACAGTGGTGGATACTAACTCTCTTCAACTAGCAGTTTCTTCATCTGTAAATGGGGTCCACAAAATTTTCTTGCTGGGAGAGCATGAAAGCTTGGTACCTAACATATAGTATATATACTAACATACAATATATATACAACACATAGCTTGGTCCAAATATATAGTAGCGAATAACCTTATTCCCAATGTTCCATTTGATTCCTTCCTACTCTACCAAAGTAGGAACTTACCCACTGAATGAGTTCTTTGCTTGTGGTTCTTTATTGCTGGGTCTACTCAGGAATTCTTTATTCACTAGGAATTTTATCATTCACGCTGTTGTGAAAATATATATGCAATCATGCATTCAATAAGAAAAATAATTTCACCATTAAACTACCCCTACCATTTTGAATCCCGCTTGTGAATAATTTGTATTTTATGTTTTAAAAAATAAAATCAGTATAAATTTGTTGGAGTAAAAACATGTTACTAACTGAAAGCACAGTCTAGACAGTGCTTCTGCAACAATGGAAATGTTCTATTCTTCACAGTCCTACGTGGTGGCCAGTAGCCACAATAAGCACTTGACATGTCGCTAATGAGATTAAGGAAATGACTTTAAATTTTAATTAACCTCGGTGATTAGCCACGTGTGATTAGTAGCTATCATATGACTATGGATTTCTATAAGGTTAGTTTATTAAATAAGATATAAAAACATTTCAGGTGATGATAAATACCCTATAGAAAAATCCAGGAAGGGGAAATCATGATGTCCTTGTGAAATTTTAAAATCTGTTGGTGTCCTGATTTATTGTGAATGCATAGGCGGCTTACCCATGTTCCATTTTCAGTCATAAAAATATTTTCTACTCAAAAAAAAAGGTGGAAGCATTTTTTTTCTCTTTTTTATCAAAAGTGATATTTTTGTGACAAACTTATAAGGAACAAATTTGATTTTTTTCCAACAATGCCTTGGTATCTATGTTTATTTTAGTTTAGTCAGTCTTGTGGCAACTTTTCTATCATGTCTTGAAACCGAGTGCAAGGCAGATTGCAACTTTTGCATTCCACTTTTGGAAAGTTGGTATATAGTCTGACTCAAGTAAGATATATAAAAATATATTCCTTTATCATCATAAGATTGCAAAACAGTTGATATATTTCTGGTACTGTATTTGTTAAAAGGTAAAAGAATGTTTCGTTTTGGGACATTAAGACTCAATTTTTCATAAAAATAGACAAACGCGAATTCAGACTTCGTGAATTTATCATCTTTGAAATAGCACAGAGATTTTATTGTTTTCAAATAAAGAGACCCTCCAGGCAGCTTCAGATGACTGTATGATTTTCTGAGTTAATGTTAAAAAAAAGAGTCTGTTTTGATTGGAACTATACTGAAACTCAGGGCCAACTGGGAAGGCTATATTATAGTGATCATAATATGTAATATATTCTTTAAACTTTATTGATTTTCTATAGTTCAGTACAAATGAGCTCAAAGCCCTTCATGTATTTTATCTCCTTTGTCCTCACAACATTTCTGTAAGACAGGTAGGGTGCAACTCTAATTAAAGATTAGATGTGTCAGTTTTCCATTGTTATGGAAACGCATTAATCGGAACCTATTCAGCCTGCCAACCAAGACAATTAAGTGGCCGGTTCACTTATCAAAGTACCAATTACTTGATTTTTTGTTACATCATAATTTTCTCTCCATTTTCTCTTGGTCTAATCCTGCATCTTCCATAATTTCAAAGTTCAACACTAGTAGTACTTCTTGGGAACAGTATTTTGGGAGGCGTTCTTTAGTGAAATTCCTAAATGACTCTTCTGTTGCCAACAGTTCAGGTTCATGTGCAAAGGCATTAGGGTATGAAAACAAGTTCTCATTTTTTTTTAAGTCCACAGCATATGTTTGAAGCATGTTAGGTAATAAAACATACCAAACGTTTCATGGTTTGCCTCATTTTTTTTATTGGCATGCTTAGGTCTTCAAAATTGTACTATATAGCACACCTGCTTTTCAAACCTGTAACTGCTTCCTCCCTATTATTTTATAACATTTTAGCATTCATGTTTAGCATATAATATAGAGAAGAAGAAAAAAATTTTAATGATATAAGGGGTGATCATAAAAATATTCAGCTTTAAAGTTTACCTACAAAAACTACATCACACCCTACATCTTTTCATTTTCACTACCTCTTTTCAATTTCATATTTATTATTTACAATCTTTACCAGTTACTAGGAAAAAAATTGTTTCCTTCCATTGTGTGGCAGACATTGTTAGCTACTCACCAAAATCCAGGCTTTCCTCTTCTTCCTTCAGGAAGATCAAATTTCCTCCAGTTTCCCTTGCAGTTAGATGCGGGTAAGTGATGTTGTTGCCAGTGCAGTGCCCATGGGAGCACTGGGTACTAACCCCAGGCCACGTGCTTCTTCATGTTATATTTTTTTCTGACTGGCTCAAGTGGAGATGATGCCCAAGGTGACTTTGAAAACAACATGTTGAAGATGTCAGTGTCACCATCCACCTGTTTTATTGAAAGACTTCGTGGAAGAAAGTCACGCTGCCACTTGGTTCCCCTCCCCATTGAAGTATAGTAAGTAAGTCTATTGTGTTTGAGACATTATACATACATCTTGGGGTATATTTGTTACAGAAATTAGCCTATGGTAACTATTACACCACTTAAAATTAGTTTTATTACAAGAATATAAATATTCAAGAGGAGCTCGACAAGTGAAGTGGAAAATTACTGGCAAACTTTTTTAAATAAATCCCACTGGCCTCAAACTACCAGAAGACGCAGCCAAGAATTTTACTGGGTTAAAATTGCCTCAACACCTGTGAGAAAGATGCAAAGCTTATAAATAAGACCCAGAACTCTGTGTATATATATATATATATATATATATATATATATATATAGTTTTTTAGTCCTAGTTTTTCCACAGTATGTGTCAAGTTGATATCAAACATTACTCAAATATCTTACCTAACACCGAGATTTTTGTAGACTCTGATTTGCAATATATATATATGTATATATATATATATATGAAAAAAGGATGAAATATGAAAAGTGGATATCAAAATCTGAAGCAGTGAAATAGGAGCATCAGAAGAAAATTGGATCATGAAATGGAGTTCCTGAGCAGGAAGGAAATTAGAACATGCTTATAAGTACTGTGTTGCATTAGAAATATGTGAAAATTTATCTGCATGAAGGATGTGGCCAGGGAGGACCCATCAAGAATAAGGAATATAAAAAGAACACATTATGGAAATGGAGAGGGAAAAGAAATAAAAGAAGAATACATAGTATATTGAATATAAATTTTTAAGCTCGAAGGGCTAGAAAGGGCAAAAAGGAAAATAAAGCCGAGTGAATTAATGTTGGCTAAAAGGGGTAAGTGGAATCAAAGGGGCTCTTATAATTATATCAAGTGAAAAAGAAAGTGGATCTATAAATAACCTGAAAAGTGGATGGAATCAATACTGTTTAAATGGTTGAACCACTCAACTTTAAAATGTTTTAACTAAAATAATGAAAGTTATGGAAAATTATTAAGTTATGAAGAGCCTATAAATATGGCTATGATAAAATTCAGTAAAAGAATATTAGAATGATTAACTATAAGTTGATCAGGAGTTCTGATGATATGTATCTTGAGGATCAAAAGGGTTTCATTGATTAATTTTCTATCCCGTTGTTTCTTATTTTGTAAAACTCATAGATAATGAAGAAACAAGCAAAAATTAAAAGGCAAAAGTAAATTTTATGGAGTCATAAAATGTCATGTTATTAATTGTGGAAATTAGTATAGCTGCTTTTAATCAAACAAAATCAGGATATAAATTAAGCAGGTGTTTTGGATGGAACAGATGAAATATTTAGTGAGAGAAAAGAATATAAAATTTTTTATCAATACATTTAAATTTTCTGTGACTTTAGTTGATCTACAGGCTCGTTATACTTTATTTTGTTCAAAATAAATTTAGTAGCATAGAATAGTATTTGGAGCTCATCAGAACAAAGATATTACATATTCTCATTTTATATACATATGTAAATGTATATGTAATTCATATAAAATGTATAATATATATTATCTATGAATATATATATTTCAAGGTCTATATTTTTGAATTAGCATTATTTTCTAAGTTCAAACAATAAACCTAGATTTTCAGGAATAGATGACATTATTCTGAATGTGTGTCACACACATAGCAAGTATAAATCGCAAATATAAATTATTGTTAGAAATATTATTAAATCTAGAACTTTAAAATGTAAGGATTATAAAAAGAAGCATGTCCATCACCATGATATTACTCGTCAGTGTTCAGATATGTAGCCTCCGTGATGACTCTATCCTACCTACTCTCCCTCCCCTATACTGGCCTGTCTTCATTTTTCATAGATGTCAGGCTTTATTCTGCTCAGGGCTTGTGCATATCCCTGTTTATCCCCATATATTCCCCTCTGCCTTCCTATCCACCTCCACTCTTTCCCTGACCTGAGCATTTCCTAGGCAATGCGTGACTTTTTCATGAAAGTCTTCTCTCATGATCTCAACCAGGTCAATTAACTGTGTACCTCCTGACCTATATTACAACCAAAGACACATCATACTTAAAACATAAATAAATAAGACCTAGTTGTTGATGTCATTGTTACTGCTGAAAGGAACCTGAAACCTCAATACATTTTTAGCTCAAATGTTGGAATATTTCTTTCTTGTTTTCTGTATTATTATAATAATCTCACCAGTTAAGCGGTCTTTTAAAAGTTATAACAAGCACTAAATTTTTATAGGCATTGTGGCTGACAGGGAAACTAAATACAATTCAGGTTTTTTCTTCATTGATGGAAATAACTGGGTTATTAAGGTTTGATTACAAAGATTCTCATAACAAAGCAGTGCTTTGGCCAACAATTACAGTTCTGTCATTACTGCTGACTAAACACGTTGAAAGCTATTAACCAGAGACTTGAATAAGTTGTTCTTGCTGCTGGTGTAGTGGGGGGTAAAGAATGAAGATGATAATTGTGGTAAATGCTCCATCGTGGAATCTTTTAGGTAGCATTTATTTTTAATCGTGAATAGAGGAAAACCGAATACCCTGTTTGGTATCTTTTATTAATTTCAACATTTCAAGATGTGCAGGTAGCCAAATAAATTATTACACTGAGAGACATATTTTCCTTTTGAACCTGGAGACCTGCATGCAAGTTAGATGGAACCGCAGGCTGCAATGATCTAGAGGATGCAGATTGAAAGAAAGAAAAAGTGAAGCAGATGATTCATCCCATCAGCTTTTGAGCTTCATTATATTTACCCATCCAATGCCATTTTTAGGTCAGTTTGAAATTAGCAAATGAGCACTTTTGAGATTTTAGCCATCTTTGTATCCTGCAAACCATCAAACCTCCATAGGAACTTGGAGAGCCTTAAAGTAATGTGCAAGAAGAACACATGACATTGACTTCAGCTCCCCCACCCTTAGCCTGGCAGTTCATTCTCTACACTTAAGTTTACTCATCTGTAAAAACATAATAAGGCTAATAATAAACATAACTCCTAGTTTGCAATTATATGATTGATGCCTGCCCCACCACAGTGCTAGGTCAAAATGATGTACCTTATTTAATCCTCACAATAAGCTAGTGCTATTATTATTATTTCCCATCTAGTAGTTGAGGAAACAGAGCTTTAGCATGCACTTATCACCAGGGTCCAAAATGCCAGTCTTAGAAAACTACCATAGGCGACACTTGGTGGCGGTCTACTGGGAAGGGAATAGGTCAGGAACCACAGCTGCAGTGCTAGAGATTCCTGCTCAGTGGGAATCTATCCACAGTCTATCCACCAGTGCATTTAGCTGCCCAGGAGACCTCTTTTACTGAGTGGCAACTCAGTGAAAAGGAAATGAGCCTCAGCTTGGCACTTGTGGGAGTAGCCCTGAATCTAAAGCCTCATGACCCACAGGAACCACTGTCTCTTATAGTAATTCATATGCACCCATATGCCTGGGTGGCTCAGTCAGTTGAGCATTCAACTCTTGATTTCTGCTCAGGTTATGATTCTAGGGTACTGGGATCGAGCCCCACATCAGGCTTCATGCTGAGTGCGGAGCCTGCTTAAAATTCGCTTGCTCTCCTTCCTTCCCTCTGCCCCTCCCCTACTTGTGCATTGTCTCTCTCTCTCAAATAAATAACAGTAACAATAATCCATATGCAGAATTTCCAGGGACATATCGGTTACAAGAGTCAACACTGGGAAGCCCAAAGTTTCATCTCTTCATCAGGTATTCAGTAGTTAACTTCTATTTCTTAGAGCTGAGTTTCAGTTTACCCATGAGTGGTCATTTTTTTCATAGGCAATATTGCCTAATAACATAGTTAAAACTTCAACTTTTACCGAATTGCCAAGAACCCTATCTAGAAGTTAAACTCAAGTTAATTTTAATTGCAAAAGGAAAAAGAATTTCATTAATCTTTTGCATAACAGTAACTTTTCCAGTCACAGAGCTAATAGGCAGAGGAGCTGGTATTTGACCCCAATTCATCTGACTCTAAAGCTTCTGATCAATATTCTTGTTCCCGTCGCCTTGCGAACTACCCCTCAGCTACATAAGCCTTCTTGTTTCTCAAACGCTTGAAGCTTATTCCTACTTCCTTGATTTGTTTGTACTCTTTCACAAATGCTTTTCCCCTGCTTTTCATATACTTTCTTTTTTCATTCAGGGTTAGCTCAAATAGCCCCTCTTCCAGAAACTTTTTTGAATACCTTCATTTTTTGGATCATCTTCTCCTGTCCCACAGCTACCAAATAATTTCCTATTGCATTGCAATGTATTGTTTCCTTTCTAACACCTCACTCTCTGAAATATGATGTTAAATGTCTACTTCCTCTCATAGATCTGCAAATGCCATAAAGCTAGCAATTTGAGTTACTTGTTCACTGTTCCTTCACTGGTACCCAGAATCATTCCTGCTGCACAATGAGCATAGAATTATTGATTGAGAATGATGTTCTCCTACCCAGTCTCTCTCATGCAACTCTTATGAAATTCAGATGAAGCTCTCCAAACATGTTTTTATTTCTTAAGAACTAAAAAATAAAAATTTTAATTTTGCCCAAGTAAGAAACTAAACTGCCTTTAATTGAAGGGGAAAAAAAACAGGCAAAAACTTAATCTTCATTCATTCAAAAACACTTCTATTATACTTTGATTATGTAGAAGTTATGCTGTTTTACAGCCTGTCGTGGATGCCAAGGAAATAAAATCATGAATTCATTATGTACTTATCAAGTTATATTTCATTTAATTCTTTACAGATTCCCTGTAGTTGGCTTATAAACTAATCAAGTCCTTAAAAAGTGTTTGATTAGTTTTTATAATGCTAGCATCTAGAATAGTGTTTTCAAAAGTCAGACGCAAGTATCTTGGTGAAAAGAAATTATTAGAATTTCTATTGCTATTGATTTTTTATATTTTAAATTTTTTCTATATTTATGTTTATACTATAATGACTCTATGGTGTTCCTGTACTAAATAAATATCTATATGTTAGGGTGCATGCTCAAAATTTTTCTTATGGACTGTGTAATTGCCATAAAAAAAGTTTAAAAATCATTGGAATGGAAGCGTTAGACACATAATAAGCCCCTTTAACTTTTTATTACTTTATAAATGAATTATATGATCATACTCCTATAAATAGGGTGTGCAAAAGCATGGAATTCAGTATATGTTAAATGCCTTATGAAGGATGCAGAACACCTCCCATCAGAATATGGAAAAAAGAAAAAGCAACGTTTGCCTGTGGAAAACCAAAAGATTTAAATTGACATTTACCTTTGTACTATGGATATGATTTACTGAAGTCCAGATAAAGAGGATGTTGACTCTAGGATCTGTTGCAAGCAAACACAGAAAAACAGGACCAAGACTCTTGTGTTCAAGATGGTACCTTTATGAATCAGAGAAGGTTTATGAATAGGAAAGTAAAGAAGAGCAGTAAGGAGAACATCAATGTGATATACCATAATCACAGAACGAAAGACAACTACCACAAGACTATCTCACCTCAATAGATGCAGAAAAAGGTAATTGGCAAAATTTATCATTCTTTCATGACAAAAATGCTCACTAAAAATATAGAGTGAAACTCATGTCAACACAATAAAGGGTATATATGAAATCTCTGCATGTAAGATTATAATCAATGGGAAACAACTGAAAGCTTTTCTCCTCAAGCCAAGAATATGGTAAAAATGTTCTCTCTTGTCACTGCTTTTCAACACAGTCATGGAAGTATTATCCAGAGCAAAGCAGAAAGAAATAACAAATAAAAGACATCTACATCTAAAGGAAAAGTAAAAGAGTGCCTGGGTGGCTCAGTTGGTTAAGCTTCTGACTCTTGATTTCAGCTCAGGTCCTGATACCGGGGTTTGTGGGATTGAGCACCGTATCGGGTTCCATGCTGACAATGTGGAGCCTGCTTGGGATTCTCTCTCCCCATCTGTTTCTGCCTCTCCACATCTCGTATTTTTTCTCTCTCATTCAAAATAAATAAACTTTTTTTAAGAAATAAAAAAATAAAGGGAAAAGTAAAATAACTACTTTTGCAGATGACATGATCCTATATGTAGAGAACCCTTAAGATTCCACAAAAATACCCCCCATAACTATTAGAACTAACAAATGAATTCAGTCAACTTGTATACCAAAATCAATATACAAAAACCACTGGAGGTTCTATATACTAACAGCAAACTATCTGAAAGAGAATTAAGAAAAGAAAGCCACATGCATTAGCAACAACAGCAACAAAAATTTTAAAGTTAGGAATTAAACTAATCAGGTATAAAAGAATTGTACACTGAAATTACAAAATATAGACAGGAAAATTTTTAAAGATGCAAATAAATGGAAAAATATCCCTTGTTCATAAATTGGAAGAATTAATATTTGCTTAAATTTCCACACTCCCAAACCAAGCTATAGATACAATGCAACCCCTATCAAAATCACACTGGCATTTTTCCAGAAATAGAAAGAAGTCCTGAATTCATATGGAACCACCAAAAGCTATGAATAGACAAGTCAGTGTTGAACAAGGACAACAAAACTTGAGACATTGCATTTCCTCACTTGAAATGATGTTACAAAGCTAGTAATCAAAACAACAAGGAACTAGAATCTTAAAAGATATATAGGCCATTCTTACAGACTAGAGAGTACAGAAATAAACCCATGCGTTTATGGCCAACTGACCTTAGCCACACATAATGGGGAAAGAACAGTCTCTTCAAAATATGGTGATAAGAAAACTGATACCCACATGCAAAAAGAAGGAAGGAAGGAAGGAAGGAAGGAAGGAAGGAAGGAAGGAAGGAAGGAAGGAAGGAAGGAAAGAAAGTGAACTCTCTTCTCCCCACCATATGCAAAAACCAACTCAAAATGGAATAAAGCCTTAAATGTATGACCTGCAACCTTGAAATTTCTAGGAAAAAAACTAAGCGGAGCCTTCTTGAAACTGGTTTTGACAATAATCTTTTGACTATGACACCAAAAACCTAGGCAAAATAAAAAAAATAGACAAGTGGGATTATATCAAACTTAAGAGTGAAGCTCAGCCCAGCAAAAGAAACAATAAACAAAATGAATGAAAAAATTTACTGCAAAATATGTAACTAACAGGGGTAAAAAATTTTAAAAAAGCAGTAAGAAGATAGTTCTAGGAAACAATGTGATGGGTTTTTAATTCTAGGCTAAAGATTCTTGAGTTTAACAATCAACAGTAAAAGCTGGAGACTGCACAGATCAATGTTACTTTGAAAATGAGGTTCCAGAAAAACATTGTGCAGGACTGTGTGGAAAATAGACTGAGGACAGAGGTGCCAGTTGGACACCTGCTACAGATAGTTCAAGCGTGCCATGAAAGGACCTGAGCTGTGATGGGCGCAGTACTCTTCTCTTGTACTGAAATAAAAGTACAAGAGTGGAGAAGAGGGAGAAGATTTACTTTATGGACTTCATTTTTGCATCATAAAAGTATTATATAAACATTGCATTTGGAGCAAAAGAAATGGGTTGTAGGAAGAGAATACTGACGTAGTTAGTCCTCTACCGGGAGAGCCAGTGCTCCTTGGATGGACAGTTGAGTCAATGGAGAAACAACAAATCCCGCTGGATAATGGCTTTGCTCTCACACAAGAAGACTGTGTATAAGGTCAAGTGTTCCATGCATTGGTGCAGGTTATTGACCAGCTCTTGGCAACTCTGTGGTACTCAGCATTGTGACAAAATGCCTGTAATGAAATGCCTTTTTCCACAAGTGATGCTGCAGAATTTTTATTTTCTGTGGTCCCACTCAAGAATGTTAGGACGTCTGCCAAGTGGCCCTATCCTAAACTAAGTTTAAGGGAGGACAGAGGAGGAGAGTAGATGACACTGTTAATGGCATTCTTGGTCTGAGGGCTCAGCCATTCTGTTTGTGTATTTGTGTGTTTGTTGTTTTTGCTCTGCAACACTGCATGTCCAACATTTGGTAAAGTATACTTAGAAAAAAAGATCAAAACCATGGAGACTCAGAAGATATACATATAACAAAAATTTTTAATCAAGGTAAAAGCTATATATAGGACTATTATATATAATAGTCCTAAATCTAACTTTATTATCCATTTCGTACTTTTATTTGAATTCAAAATGTTGGCCATATGCTCTCTACATAGCTATAATGTTTACTTGTCACTAAATCTAACTACAATTAATATTTTAAATGTCTGTGGGTATATTATCCACATTTTTAAAAATCTCAGTGTTCCTTTACAGTAAACCAAATATGTGGGGCACCTGGGTGGCTCAGTCAGTCAGGCATCCTGCCTGTCAGCTCATGATCTCGCAGTTCATGGGTTCCAGCCCCACGTCAGGTTCTGTGCTGACAGTTCGAAGCCTGTAGCCTGCTTTGGATTCTGTATCTCCCTCTTCCCTGCTTGTGTGCTCGCTCGCTCTCTCTCTCTCTCTCTCTCTCTCTCTCTTAAACATAAATAAACTTTTAAAAATACATAAAATAAAATAGCAGCATTAAAAAAACTTAAAATATCAAATAGATTTTCTGTCCTCATGAGGTCTAAGAAATTTGAGGAAGAAAATCACAAGCATGATACTTTTTTTAAAAAAAGATTCTACTTAGTATGAACTGTGGCTAAATTTTCTTGAATCATTCCACCATTAGAAATATTGGGCAACTTATCTTTCTCACATTTCCCATCTGTAATATAAGAACTGTAATAGCAACTTAGGAGTGTTGTGTGCAAATTGAGATATTTCATGTAAAGATCTTATCAAAGTACCTAGCAGTTAATGATCATACAGTCCATGTTTAACATTACCCATAATATTTCTGAGCATATGATTAAAATTACCCAGTGCCTTCTGGTCTCTCTTTTATTATACTTAAATTAGTTAAGTACGTTAATTTTATCAAATGATATGACTGAGTTCCCATTGAAAAGGTTGAACTTACCTCCAAATAGATCATGTAATGTAAAGTTATAATTTTACAAAATTATAGTTTCATTAATATCGTTTCCTATTTCTTTATATTAAGAGCAAATTTCAAAGATATATATCTATCAATAATAGTGTCCTATCATGTTAACAATAATGACAAACTAACTTCTACTGAGCATTAACTTTGAGTCGGGGAAGGCCAAACAATTCACATACATTATATCTCATTTAGTTTTTAAGATACCTTCTAAGATAGGTACTATTTTTATTCCCTCTCTGGGTGGAACCATAATTTGAATCCAGATCTATCTACTGTCTTCACAGGATTGGCACTGAATCATTATCTACATTGCCATATTTTGTAGGATTATTTTTTAGGGAGAGAATGTGTGTGAATGTGGGAGAGGGGCAGAGAGAGAAAGAGAGAGACCCCAAGAAGGCTCCTAACTCAGCATGGAATCCAGTACGGGGCTCAATCTCATGACCCTGGGATCGTGACCTGGGCCAAAATCAGGAGTCAGATGCTCAACCAACTGAGCCATTCAAGAGACCCTATATTGCCATATTTTGTTAATATATGCCAAGGACATTTTTAAAAAAGATGATACGATAATATTTTTAAGAAATGGAGATTTCCAGGACACTTGGGTGTCTCAGTCGGTTAAGTGACCGACTTTGGCTCAAGTCATGTTATCACAGTTAATGAGTTTTGAGACCCACATAGGGCTCTGTGCTGACAGCTTAGAGCCTGGAGCCTGCTTCACATTCTATGTCTATCTCTCTGTCCCTTCCCTACTTGTTTTCTTTATCTCTAAAATAAATAAATCTAAAAAGTTTTAAAAGAATGAAGATTGCCATTAATCTTCCTATATTATGTTTCCCTATAATAGATCAAATTAGTATTTCTTCTGAGAAAATATAAAGTTGTGGGTGATGATCTTGGAAAAGAAAGTAAAAGATGTGTATAAGAATCCCTCTCCAGATGACGGCTCAGTCTTTATTACACCAAAATATTTGAATCAGGCAAGAATGGTTTGAATATTGTTTTGCTGTCCTGAAATTGGTTTTTAAACCTAAACTCTTTGTTCTTTTTGTTTAACAGATGAAAACCAGCTAGTTAAATGCCCAGTATCAGGAAAAGAATAGTAGCCAGCTCTGAAGTTGATGTTCAGATTTGGGTTACATCTGGATGATTGTGAGAGTTGCGTTTCCATTTCTCACATTTTTTTTTAACTTTTAATATTTATTTTTGGAGAGAGAGAGAGACAGAGCATGAGCAGGGTAGGGACTGAGAGGGACTGAGACACAGAATCCAATGAAGGCCCCAGGCTCTGAGCTGTCAGCACAAAGTCTGACGTAGGGCTTGAACCCATGAACCATGAGATCATGACCTGATCTGAAATCAAATGCTTAACCGAAGGAGCCATCCAGACTCTCCTCCATTTATCACATTTCTGTGTTTCATTAAGCATAGATAGCAACGACACATGATGAAATATGACTGACTCATATATGACAGGAATGGGCCACCAATTAAAACCAGATAATAGCAAGTATTTATGATGGTATTTCTGCTGGCTGGATATTACGGAGTTCAAATGTTAGAATAGAAAATAGATACTTGTACTAGAAATATATATCATACATTTATACCTTTACATTATCTCTACAGTGAAGTTAGATTTGTTATCTTTTCCAAATATAGACAATTACACGATGGAAATGAGAAAAAGAGATGCTTGTGTAAAATAAATGGAAATTGTACCAAGGAAATAACCTAAAAATGTGATTTTCTTGCTCTCTAGCGAATCTTTGGTTTATTTTTCATGTTTAATTTAGAAGCCTAGATTATGTTTTCACTTCCTTATTTCTAATGACTTTCGTTAGATCAAGGAGAGCTCATCTGTCTTGGCTCAGTATCAGTGCGCCATCATTGCTGTGAGCATAGACATGGTCAAACATGGATCTACTCTTCTTTTTTAATGCAAGAATTTTTACTTAATTTTCCTTAGCAAATTTACATATGTGATTCTAATTATTTCCTTTTTTTTAATTTATAATAGTTTATTGTCAGATTGTTTCCATATAACTCCCAGTGCTTCTCCCCCACAAGTGCCCCCCTCCATGACCATCACCCCCTGCCTCCCTCCCCTTCCTCCAGCCCTCGGTTCATTCTCAGTATTCAATAGTGTCTCATGATTTGTGTCCCTTACTCTCCCCAGCTCTCTTTCCCCCTTCCTCTCCCCGTGGTCCCCTGCCAGGTCTCTCCTGTTAGACCTGTGAATGCAAACATATGGTATCTGTCCTTCTCTGCCTGACTTATTTCGCTTAGCATGACACCCTCGAGGTCCATCCACGTTGCTACAAATGACCAGATTTCATTCTTTCTCATTGCCATGTAATACTCCATTGTGTATATATACCACATCTCCTTGATCCACTCATCAGGTGATGGACATTTGGGCTCTTTCCATGATTTGGCTATTGTAGAAAGTGCTGCTATGAACATTGGGGTACATGTGCCCCTATGCATCAGCACTCCTGTATCCCTTGGGTAAATCCCTAGCTGTGCTATTGCTGGGTCATAGGGGAGTTCTAGCCATACTTTTTTGAGGAACCTCCATACTGTTTTCCAGAGTGGCTGCACCAGTTTACATTCCCACCAACAGTGTAGGAGGGTGCCCGTTTCTCCACATCCTCTCCAAGACAGTATGGTATTGGTACTCTTCTTTTTAAGAACCTCTGCTGATCACAACACATAGATTAAGATCTTTTTGGGGGGATTTTGGGGGGTTTTGGGGGGATCTTTGCCATACACCATCCTGGTATCCTCAGAAGGGACACTGTAGATATAGGGCTCTTTTAAGTCCCACTCTGGGCAGTGAGGAGGACATATTGCCTGCTAAATACAGCAAGTCTTTAAGAATACTTAAATTATCTTTCCATGAGCATGGACACCCTTCTTCCTCAATCCCTCACCTCTGATCCCAGCATAATAAGGGACTACTTTCACCCCACGTGGATATTCAACAGAAAATGTAAGAATTTTCATTTTTGATTAGTTTGAAAATCAGATTCTGACCAGGAAAGAACTTTATGTCTGAGCATTCACCTGTAGGCTCACTTTCTTCTATTTTATTTGCCACTGAAGTTATTAACAATTAGGGAGTCCATTATCACAAGATAAAGTTTGTTCACTAGGCATATGCATGAAGTACCAAGAGCATTCATTCGCTGCTTCCTTTTTTTAATACTCCTTTATTATCAGAAAATACAAATATGAAATATTTTTGTTCTATTCTAACTTGGTAACATTTTTTGGAAAAACAATTTAAAATTATATTTTTAAATTTCATTTCGTTTTATTGGTAAGCTACAAATAGCATCATTTCAGGCAAGTTCTGTGTGTGATTTTGAACGAAACTTAGTCTGAAACACGACAAAAATCAATCAGCAAAGTGTGCTTTGTGAGTGCTAATTAGAATCTGACCTCTCATTTCTAGTCAGTTTTCTGAAGTGATTCATTTCAGCAAGGTGTTTTCCAGAGTTCAGCTTCATGAGGGATCTACCCGAATTTGTATAATTGGTTTACAGGAATTCACCTTTGTTAATTTACACAAACTGTTAAGTTGTACAGTTTATAGTTCTACTTAATGGATCTAGTTTACCTGAGTCTGTTTGGTGACATAATCCCCAGGCACAAAACAGAAAAACACATCAGGATGTAGGTCACCCCTGATGATCTGATAGCTATTTGGTTACCAGAAGTCTGATAATCCAAAATTAGGATAAAGAAATTAAACCAAATACATATGCGGATTTTCAAGTTAGCGAACAACTTTTGCATCTTAAACTCTCTCCTTCCTGTTCAGTGAACACATGGTCATCTGCTAATCTGACAAACATAGTGGATAATCTGAGTCCAAGAGATAGAACCTACTTCATATAATTTAAAAGATACAATCGTACAGTGATACTTTAAAGTGCCACTTACGTCCTACCGACCTCCCAAATTTGAAATACACAGACCATCATAAAGGTTAGAGTGAGCCCTTAATCTTAATTATGCATTTTGCAATATTATAAATGCCGAAAGATTACTTCCAATGTTGGGTATAATCTTACAGGGTGCAGATGTGGTTCCCTTTGGTACATGCCATCTTTACTGAACTAACAATTTCCATAATGCTGTCACATTCTGCATGGGAAGCAGATTTACAGATAGGTAATCCATGTACGGTATTTTAAAGACAGCTTATTAAAGGATTGAGGCCTGCTGTTAAATTACATATGCCTTCAATTGCCATGAGGAGCAAATAGCATCAAGAAGTGTAGTAATTTAGCTAGGCTAGAGAAAGGCCTATTTCAAGTTTGATGATCTATCCTTTAAACTTTTACTTCAAGCTCCTTTTAGGTTTATATTTACTCCAGCGTAACTTTATACTTCATGCTATATACTTATACTGTAATGTAATTTTCCCAGTAATCCTAGAGTATAGATATTAAGAATTAGAAATATTTTTCTTAAAATTTATTTCAGTTTTTTTGAAATTGAGGTTACAATTTTAAAAACCTTTTTCCTTGATAGTGGCATTTTCTCAAAGTGGGAACTTTGGATTTTTTTTTTAACATTGCTAAGTGTGAATGGTTAAAGTAATTTCAGAGCACATAATCGTGTTTACTGTTGTTCCTTCATATTTTGAGATCCATTTATAAGAACTGGGACGAAGCATGCCTTACCTGTGTCTCTGGTAGTTTGGAGTTTGTGTGTTTTCTTCAAACAAGGGGAGAAGGTTAAGCTGGTCCTTACATTCATTTTCAAATCTCTGGGTCACAGGCTTTGCTATACCACGATGTGTTCTGAAAACATACACAGTTTCTCTTGCATTTATCTTGCATCTTCAGTAATGCCCAACTTAGCTCTATGCAAACAGTGGGCATAAAGCTCCCATAAAGCTCTATGTTGTTTAGATTACATGTACACCGATGTGTTTCTCCAAAATATCTTTCCACGAACAATATTTCTACTTTATTTCATGTGTAATCAAAATCAATTCCTTTTTCTTCTCTTCTTACTAGATTCTTTGGAGGACCTGGAGGAGGTAGGCAAGGCACTATAATAATACATTAACCCAAGCCAATGGATTTGGGGAGTATTCAAGTAAAAATGAACACATAAGTTATTTAAAAGAAAAGTGCAGTTTAATTTACCTAATGTCAAACATGAGCAATATTACATCTATTTGGATTTAATTGCAAATTTCAGTCTTTCTATAAGGTGTAATTATCTGAACATCTTGCCATTAAAATTAAGTGTGAGTGAATTTTGACATATTCACTTTCCTTTGTAATAAATGAAAGGTAATATTTTTATTTTGAAATATTTATAGTGTAAATTACCAAAATGGTATTTCTCTTCTATTCTAATAAATCTGTTTTTACATAAGTGCTAGAGGTTAATGGCTAGATTTTAAATTGCTTTCCATTTTGATAATAAGTGGATTTCTAAGAGAGATGATTTTATTAAAGAGATTTTAGTCACTCTGATTCTCTCTTTATAAGGAAATAGTTAATATTTGCACAACACAAATGTAAAATATGAACCCTAATCAGTATTTTTTCTAAACACAGACTTAGGAATATTATTTTGAAAGGACTTTCTTTTCTTAATAATGTAGTTCTGTGTGTGTGTGTGTGTGTGTGTGTGTGTGTGTGTGAGAGAGAGAGACTCTATTTTAAAATATATCTTTTTTTTCCCTTTCTACAATGGATATTTTTTTCATAATCATATAATACCTCTCAAAAGTGAATAATGGCAGTTATTCCACTGAAAATTAACTTTGAATTAATGCACTGTAGCTGTGATCAAATATTGATCAGTTTTCTTTATTTTGTGCATGGTTGCAAAGTGAGAAATATAATGCAAACCCTCAAATAATTAATTCAATTACATTGAAAAAAATTAGGCTAGCTACACAAAGGCATAAAATAAAAATACCTAACATCTGATATTCTATGAATGTGATTTCTCGTTCTATACTAACCACATTATTGTTTATGATAAATATTATTAAGGGGCAATAATTTTAGGCATTTTTGAAGGGTCTGCTAAACACAGAATTATTATTGAAAAGTGAAATGTAAATACCTAGATCTTCGATAACAAAGTAATTAAAATGTGTGATTTTACCGACTGTGTGTAATAAGGGCTTATATTTGATCAACCATAAAAGTTATTTAATCATTTTAACCTTGGAATACTACCCCACAAAACACTACTTAATGGAAGTTAGCTGAGACGCATAGAGCATCAAAACATCAGGTCAGCAAGGCAAGAGGGCCCGGAAAATTCAAGCCCAGCTTATTCGGACATAATAGTAAATAGCAGGTTGCATGGCAACCAGTAGCCGTGGATTTTGAAGTTACTTTATCCGTATTCAGTGAGGAAAGACTTAGCCTGAATTGAATTTAGTAATTTTCAGAATTAATCAGGTACTCAAGAATTATTTTAACAGACATTCCCTAGGTTTTTACAGTTTAGAAATACATTTGTACAAATCTGCTTGGCAAAATAGCACTGGTTACCGATTGCCCAGCTATTTGATTAATGATACGTATTAGATGCCTACTGATAGGTGTGTTACATCCTGTACCTTGTATTAAAGCTGGTTATTGTCCAGAATTTCAATGAGATTTTAAGTGATCTCCTGTTGACTTCGTCACTGTCAGTTCCAACATGACAATACTTTTTTTCCATTTTTTCTCATGCTATAACCTGCCATTACCTTGTATTATCACGTACATTTACCATTTTATGGCCAATAGTAATTTTTGTTTCTGTTTTTATTGTTGAGGCTAGTTAAATAAGAATGAAGCTTAGTATACCGAACACATTTTAGATTGGATAGGGAAATAGGAAGTATTTCACATTTCCACATTTTAGTTCTCCTGGTTTTATCCTGGAATGACAGAGAAAGAGCAGAAGAGTTGGCTATAGCTAATGTTTGGAGTATATTTTCAGACATATGACAAGCAAAAGTCATAGTCTCAGGATTTTTTACTTGGCAAAGATAGAAAGTTCTGAAATACTATGATGAAGTCAGTTCTGTTGATGTTTCTTTGACTCCATAATTATGTGGAGCTTTACAAAACATTTGATCTTATGTGAAATCTCCTACCTTTTAACTTATTTTCTGTTTCTGTTTCTGTTTCTTGTTAATGGATAAATTAAACTAGAGTTATTCTAAAAGCATAATATAAACCTCTGTTTGAATAACTTAAACTAAAAATAACTGACTACTTACTCTCTATAAGGCAATTCTGTATAATCAAGCTAAAATGACAATGTCTTTGAATCACAAAGGCCAACCAACGCACTTTCAAATAAATCTGCTAAATAAAAGGCGGCGATATGTACCATGCCATCTTCCAATGTGCTACATCTGATATGCGTCATTTAATGCTACAAAATATATGCCCAGGAATTTATTCCTCAGGGATGGATGAATATTGTCTAAACATATAGTCTTTATGGTGATGGCAGTAAAGTTACTATTACGAAGAACTGGAGTCAGTCAGAAACTGCAGTTATTTGTAAAAAAAAAAAAAACAAAAAAACAAAGAATATTTTTTTTGAGCCAGAGGTAGTCTCATATATGTGCACAAACAGAAATCACTAGTCAGACATTGCAGCCTTGATGTACCTATACAACAGCAGTCTTTCTTTCTACATCTTTTCTAGACTTTAGTTGATTTAACTCTTGATCACTCATTTTATAATCAGCAGTCTGGGATAAAATGTAACATAATTAAAACATCTTGGATTGCGTGACATTTCACAAATTCCAAACAGAATTGGTTATCAAATCGCAGCTGTAGTATGAATAAATCTGTTGTACAATGTTGTTCATTAGTTGACAGGAAGTGTCTGCTCAGCTTTTTAAAGGGCTGCTTCTATGTGTTTGTTTCTGTGTTTGCTTTTTTGTTTTGTTCTGAAGAACAAGTGAGTTTCCATCTATGAGCAAGCATCCTCTGTGCATTAATTTTAAGAGATGGATTTCAACAAATAGTAGCTAAGGCATTAGGCATGATATGTAAGTGCAGCATGTGTTAGACATAGTCATAGGAGGAGTCATTGCCTCTGTTGTAGGGAGGTTTATTGGGGCATCAGTGTGAGTGAAAAGTACTTGGAAAAATCGTAAGTTGTTTTGCCGCACTCTAAGATGGGGTGGTCCTGCTAGTGGCAGCGGTGGTATTGTTTGGTAGATTTTCCAATTCTGTCTTTCCCAGGGCACGCTTCAGTGTAGGGTTTTTGTTTTGTTTCATGGGGGGGTTGTTGTTGTTGTTACAAGCTTTTCCTCTGATTTTATGAGCAGGGATTTTCCCAGGATATTCCTTAAAACCAAATAAGGCACCTTCGTGCCAAAATTATCTCCTTGTCTTCCACTAGAAGAGCTCCAGTCTCAGTGCAGTACGTGAAGGAGTTGCTTGGTCACCCTTCAACCGGAGAAGGGTACACAAATGTAGAAGGCAATTGGGAATCCATATCAGTGCTCACAAACTGTCTGTCCTGATGCTAGAAGATTCCAGGTCACGTATTTTGAAAATGGCCGTGCATTTTTGGCCTTGGGCCTTGCTCTCACTTTAGACAACCAGGTCAGCAGCAAGAGAAGAGAAAGTGAAGGTACTCTCTTGCTTCTTGTTCCTCTCTGATATTGTTGAGCCAAAGGACACAAATGTTGGGATGGAAGATGGGGGTGGCCAGGACTCATAGGAAACTTAGTCTAGGATTATCTAAAATAATTGTTCCAGCTCTTTAACACTTCTCCAAAAGGAAAACATGCAATCAACAGCCAAATGAATACTGAATTAATGGGTATTAGTTGGACTTCATTTTTACCCCAAATAGTGCTTGTTCTATGGAGATGATGCTAGACCCAATATTAGCATAGTGTTGTGAACTGAAGAGAATAAAAATTTGTGCATTGCAGGATTGGAAGAAACAGTTTTATTAATAAATCCTAGTGCGCATATTCCTCATGTTTCCCAGGTTTTTCAGTAGGCTTTAGAGGCTGATCGAATTCAATTTTAAGGGTAAACCATATAAAGTTTGATTAGTGGGCATATAAAAAAGAATAAGTAAACGTGAATAGTCATATTTAAATGTTATTAGATAGTGATTTTGTATTACTATGTAGAAGCCCAAGCTTTCATTCCTTCCGTAATATATGTTGAGCACCTCTTGTCTACTTGGCACTATATTTAGTGTCGTTCACACAGAGATTTATGCTTTAACCCTGTTCTTCAGATATTGAGAGTGAAGCTGGACAGATAAATGTGAAAATGGATTTGCTGTGGTGATTATTTCATACATAAACAAACATCAGATCATTGTATTGTACGAAAGAAACTAATATACTGTGATAAGTCAAGCACATCTCAATTTTCAAAAATATATGTAGAAAAACAAACTATATATGATATAAAGGTATATATATAATTGGATAACCCAGTTCTGAACCTAATGAAGATCCTCACATTATTTTGCCAAATTGGTTTTACTTCGATTCTACACTACTGAAAAATTAACAGAAATAAAACTCTACACATTTACCCTCCCTTTCAACATAATATTTGTACTACATTAAATCCACAGCAATTAGAGCAACTGCCTTTTCTAAATCCTGAATGTGTCAGGAAATTGGATGCAGCTTAAAGAACCAAAGGATGTATGAAATGTCATGGCCTCTGGAGTTCCAGCCTGATTGTTCTGATATCCTACATTTTAAATCTGTGGTTCCATCCATGCTCTAAGGATGCAGAATTAATTAAGCTATATCATATTAATTAGGTAATCGTCTTTCCCCTTTCCATCTCCCACCCCTGCCAAGGTGAACAGATCCCAGTTTCCTTAGGAAAGAACATTATTAGAATATGTTGGCGATTTGAGCCGGTCAAGTTTAGCTTGCTAGAAAGAAAATAGGTAGCTGGTATGTTGCATTTAATTATGAAGCCTGCAAGACTCCAATGACATATTTACCTCATTTACCTAGATGATATTCTAATATTTATTAGGTCATTTGAGAAACATCTGCAATACTTAGATAAGATGTGCTGTCTCATCAGGGAAAGTAGACTACAATTCAAGTCCACGAGCCACTGTACTTCTTGTGTGAATCCCAGTTCGGTTTTTGAGGAGGTCTCCCTCTTGACCATTTAGTTCAATGGTTAGCACACAAGACAGACCAGGAAGGCCTATGTTGGAAGCTGGATTCTCCTAGGAGCCTTTAGTCTCATTACAGTGATCTGTGACTACAGCCCTTTGCCCCAGGCAACCTGGTCAAATGGAGGACAAGATGACAGGATCAAATGATCATGGGTGAAAAAGTGTTTCTAAACTCTAAGCCAGTATCTAATTAAGGGATTAGGTTTTAATCATGATATTAATATTGGAATGCTAGTCAAAGCATGTTACCATATTAAATCAGTATAATTGCCTGTTTATGTGTTTTCTGAACTGATATATTCTGAATCTAAAACTAATGAATTATACGAAGATATTTAATTCAGTGTAGTATGTATTTGGGGGCATCATAAATTTTAATAGAAAACTGAATGAAAGCATGATGTTTGCTCAACATGCAAAAAGATTAAGTTTAGGATTATTTTACATTTATGAAATAAATTACAAACTATAATATGGTACCAATATACAATGTGTGACATCTAAATTTTCTACGACAGTATTTTATTTCTGTTGGAGTTTGCAAACAAATAAATAGCATCTCTTCCCTTTCCATTCAAGAGGTAACTATGGCGTATGGCAGATGAAAATCAAAATAACAGATTCAGTGGGTTAATGTGGTTACAGACCGTGATGTAAGTGTGTTAGAAAAGTGGGCTGCCTCACAATGCATTCAGAACTTAGATAGATTTACCGTCAGAGCCACAAGCAGCATTGGACAACTGCTGGACATCTAGGGCCTGAAATGGACCCTGAGGTCTGCTCGCGGAAGCTGGGAAGCTGGCCTCCAAAAGAGGGGAGGGCAGAAGGGCCAGAACCCAGTTCCTTGTCTAAAACACCAATCAGAAAACGCACTCCTTTCCCCTAGGGAGAAATGAGTGATAGGACAGACAGACCTCAGGGCTGTTTTGCTAATAGATACCCCGTCCTTCAGAAATGTGCAGTAAGGGGCACCTGGGTGGCTCAGTTGGGTAAACATCTGACTCTGGATTTCAGCTCAGGTCATGATCTCACTGTTTGTAGTTTGGAGCACAGCATCAGACTCTGCAGTGATAGCACAGAGCCTGCTTGAGATTCCCTCTCTCCCTCTCTCTCTCTCTGCCCTTCCACTGTTCATTCTCTGTCTCTCAAAAACAGACAAACAGAAACCAGTGAAATAAGTAATGTCAAACCCAGTAATGAAATACTTCACATAAAATTTCACATGTATGTGCCATATAGTTCGTATACTACCTTGACACTTATTACTATACATAATCCTCACAGCAATCACAAGTGTGTGTGTGTGTGTGTGTGTGTGTGTGTGTGTGTGTTGCTATCCCCATCTTATTCATGGAGTAGCTGAATCTTAAATAATTTAATCAAATATTAAATACATTGTGTACAATATCTCAGATGATTTGGAAAAGAGCCAAAACCAAATTGCTTACATATAGTGATCAACTGTTATTCTCTCCTTAAAAATTCTGAAATGATTCGAATCTAAACATGCATAGGATTTGTGAAAATTTTAAGTCCCTAAACAAGGAGAATTTGATAGCTTCAAGATTATTAATAGTGCCTAAACAGAAAAATCAGAATCAATGCACAAAAGTGTATGACAATATGCAAAAATTAAGACCATTGTATAAAACACATTGACAATAAAATTCATTTTAATCAATTTGATTAAAGTCACCATTGGATTACTTGGGCCAACATAAATATTATTCTTTTATATTCTTTTTTCACTTTTATGTCCCTGGTACTGAGTATAGCAGAAATAAATCACTGAGTCCCCTTGGTTTCAATTGCCCATAAAACACCTGTTTCTTATGAAAAATACTAGCCAGCAGTAAGTACAAAAATTACTTATTATTTTTCTTTACTCAAAGTGCTTATTCTACATAGCAAAGTAGGCTCTTAGGTCAAAGTGTCCAAATAATATAACATAAAATGGGACAGGAGTGAAATGAGGTATGATTAATAATTAGTCTGAGACAAAGAGCATAAACTGGCAGATACTAGGGAAAACATCTAATCATGAAGAAGGAATTTGATGTGTCTCAGTTGACATGGCATTTGTGTAGACAACACATCCCCTGCACTCACAGGATCCAGCTCTACTTTGTAGGTCTTCACTGTTGGTCAGGGTGGGTTACACTTTGTCCTATTCAATGTATGGCCTTGCACTACGGCTAGTTGGTGACCTCTTACTCATCTATAACAAGATAAGGAGCTTGCATCAAAATCTAAATGAATTATGTCACCAAGCATACCTACGTGTACTCAGGTGACATTGGTTGAAAAACATTGACTCTGGATGAAGGAAACAGTGACTTAGTTATATTATGATTAATATTCTGACCATTTCATGCCCTGTAAGCTGTCACTTTGCCATCATAATCTAATGGATTTCACCAGAAGTGGGGAGAGATAGAGGTACTGTTCCTCACAGATGTTCAGGGAATGCATCTCCTTCAATGTAGAATTATTTGAGAATTAATTACTCACAGTTCTAGGAGCTAACCTGGAGATGACCACAGTCTACTCTTCAGCTCATAGCTCTTGACTAGAACTGGTCACATGACTCCAGCCTGACTGCTGTAGAGGTGGGAGAGTGTTCAATTTGTGTCTCTTAGTCTAAAAAGTCGTCACCAGCCCTCATCAACCATGATTGCAACTCATTAGAAGTAAACGTTGGACTAACTCTGGGCTTATTTGGGTTTTTAAGAATAAAACCTGTGTCCTCCATCTCCACATACATTTAATAATTGAAAAACTTCCATAGAAAATCAGATTGTGAAAATAGCAAAAGTGATAGGATAGTTCTGGACTGGGAATTTAAGGCTTTTGTGTGATATTGTATATGTTGTTTTACCACATAAAATAGCTTTTCCATTCTTGTTTTTTATTTCCTTTAATGTCATAATGATCCTGTGAGATATGCACTTTTTTAAATATTTATTTATTTTTGAGAGAGACAGAGACAGAGCATGAGTGGGGGAGGGGCAGAGAGAGAGGGAGACACAGAATCTGAAACAGGCTCCAGGCCCAGAACTGTCAGCACAGAGCCCAGCAAGGGGCTTGAACCCACGAATGCAAGATCATGACCTGAGCTGAAGTTGCACACCCAACTGACTGAGCCACCCAGGCACCCCAAGATACACACTTTTATATCTGTTTCACAGACTTAGAAGCTGTGATCCAGGAAGGATAAAAAAACTTGCTGAGGGCTGTTCATTTGGGAAACATAATTAATACCTTCCATGTTCCAAGATTCTGCCATGGTTTAAATCAAAGCTGAAAAAGTCAAACGTAGGTTTTCTTCTGTTATAGTGCTCTTGTCATAGAATATAACTTCTGCATTGCAGTAGAAATATATTTTAACTGGAATTGTCCTTCACTGCAACAAAATTTGGGGCTCAAAGCATAGGCTTGGTGACTGACCAAAGAGCTGCTTTATACTTGGTGGTAGAAATTTTTGCCTTTGATTTAAAGTAAGTCATTGAATGCAACATTCTCACTCATCAAATATAACCATATTTATTTTTTCAGTTGTTTATTTTTGCCCATTTTTATGATATCCTATATTCCAGGCTCTTATGTATACTTTAAAGGTATTGGTCAAAGGATTATACCATTGTCCCTGGGGTTTATTTTGTTTTTTCCTTCTTCTAAAAGTGACCTCATTGAGTTAAGGGCATAGAGCTAATGGAGCCAAGATCCAGAGAATTTTACATTAGACATACCTTAGATTCATGTTCCCAGATTACATTGTTCAATGCAAACAGATTTTTCAAAATATATCCCACTGCTTACATAAAAGTTAAAAATTAGGGAAAAATAAAGTATGGTGCAGGACCAACCATGAATAAAAATCAACTGAGCATGTATAACTAAGAGCAAGCCAGTGATATTATCTCTGTCCGTGAAGAACAGCAGAGTATACTGAATTTAATAGATGATACTATAATCATTATTTATTTAAGAGAGACTTTTAGGAACTTTTTGTAGTATGATACCTGAAAAAGATATGAAAGTTTAAGCTGTATGAAACTTTCAGGGTGAAATATGAAACTCTCTTCTAAGGTTTTGGATTTCGTTTTGAAACTCAAAACTCAGCCCCATTTTGGAGGGGTTTGCAAACCTTGGCTACATTTAAGCATTGCACAGCTTTAAATCTAAGCCAACCTGTTAGCTGCTCGAGGAACTTGGAACCTTATTTTTTAAGTTTACTTACTTCTTGGTTGGTCACATCGTTTTTTGAATCAGCTTTAACAGAAATGTTTTTACAATAAGACTAAAAGGTTCTTTAGATGTTATTCTGTCTGATCCACTTCTCTCGGGAGGAAGCATTTTTGATCCAACCAAGATAGTATACAGTTCTTCACACTGTGTATAAGTAGTTACAAACAACCTTAAAATCTCAGTGGTCTAGAAAAACAAGTTTTGATTGTCATTTTTGTAATATGTCTAATGGGGTTATCAGAAAGGTTCTGCCCTTTGTATTAATTCAAGAGTCCTGCATGGTGCAAGTCAACACGGGCTTCCTTGAACACTGGGCAGGGGGAAGAGAGTATGGCGAACTACCCATTGGCTCCTAATGAGCATATCACTCCGTCATATTCCATTGGCCAAAGCAGGTCACATGAACATGCCTAACTTGAAAGTGATTGGGAATGGGAATTCCTTTCCTATGCACTGAAAGACAGGAGATCTGCAGTAATTGTGAACATGCCTGTAGTACATGTATCCTTAAATTGAGAGATACAGAAAGAAACAAATTATCTTAGAAATCAATTTTACACATTCAAAAATCCTTAGAAAATATATTTTATTTTAAATATCAGAATCTCAGTCTCAACGTGTCTAAAAATATACAGGTGCGTGTGTGTGTGTGTGTGTGTGTGTGTGTGTGTGTGTGGTGCATCATAGAACATACTCCCAAGCTAAAGCTTAGGTCTTTCACTTACTAGCTAGGTGACCATAAGCATTTTGCTTAATATCTCTGTGCCTCAGTCTCCTCACTTCTAAAATGGCTCTAAGAATAGTAACCAGTTCCTAAGGCCATTGTTAAAACTCAATTGGAAAATATATGCAAAGGGCCGAGCCAGATCCAGTAGCAGAGTAAACACTCAATACATGTTAATGAGTATTTTGATGTTGTGGCCTCCTCCCACGTAGCCTACTTAAAACCTCAGTGTCATTTTTGTCTCCTCTCTCTTGCTCTTCCCCCCTCTGCCTACTTGGTCATCAAGCCTTTTTAAAGTAGGCATCAGCAAAAGATACATTGTGGTCCTGAAAACTAGAATCGTTTCTATATTTTTAAAAGGTTGTAAGAAAAAATGCTTGTGACACAAAGCCCAAAACATTCACTGTGTGCCCTTTTAACAGAGTTCTCGAGTCCAGCTCTGGAGTGGCCCTTGTAGCATTTCCCTCCTTTCGTGGCCATCAACCACGTTACCCCATGGCGGGCTCACTCCTCAGCGAATCCTCTGGCCCCAGTTCACTTCCCAGTACATACTTAACCCTACTATTCAGATTTCTGCCTGGAGGACAAGTGGAACATTTTCTACTTAATTTTATTCCTGAGTTAATCTAGCAATAATAAATATTTAGACTTCTTTTCTGATAGATTAAGTTAGTTAACAGAGAAACTCTGACAGCAGCATTGTTAATTTGAGGACTAATAAGAGAAAATTCAGGTTTTTTTAAGGTGGAAAAAGACCCAGGGAGGGGCCAGCAGAGAGGTGTAAGTTGTTGGAACAAAAAAGTGTCAGGAAGAAGCAGGGGAGGAAGAGAGGAGAATGCGGAGCACCTGTGTGGGAATAAAAGAAGTCATTCATCTTTTCCACGTAGACCTAATAGTGCAACATTGCGGAAGTGTTGTTACAAAAAGTGGATACAGAGGTGGACAAAACTGAAAAAAAAGGTGGGCCATTATTTTGAAAGATAAAATGTAAATATATAAGTAATTAGACTGGTCCTTGTAGATTGGAGGTAGACCAACATCCGTCACATTAACGTTGTGAGGTACATTGTATGACCCCACTATTTTCTGTGGGGAAACCGATGCAGAAGTGTGCGGGAATCAATTCATGCTGGCTCTCAGGACCCAGTCATTAAGTTTGGGGGAATTTTGTAAGCCAGTTTTTAAACACAGCCACTATTCAAGATAAAATTACATAAACTTATAATTAACTGAATTATATTTCAAAAAGGAAATAAATACTCAAAACCTATCATAGTCTAATTATTTTAATACAGGTGACTATTCTCCATGCTATGGAGATTGTTTACATCTACAGTCTGGTTTGGTGGAAATCCTGGGTAACCGTGTACCGTTGTTCAGTAACATATTGCCTGTGAATTGTAAAGCTGGAGGTTCAACTGACCTGTCTGCCTGACTCAAATCCTGATAGTCTAATATATTCAAGTTGTGGTTCTTAGTCTCCATCAGAATCCCCAGCAGAGAATAAGCACTGTAGTGTTCTGGACCTTGCGCCAGACCTCCTGGTTCAGAATTTCTGGGGCTGAGGGCAAAGAACCTAAAATTGTCATAGTTTTTCTATGTGATTCATGTGTTGTCTCCAATAGGACAACCATTTGTTCTTCATTGTATTTTCTCTCAAATGTGGAGCTATTCTCTTCCTAAACAATAAGATGTTACCATCTGAAATAAGCTGTCATTTTGGAGGACAGAATTTGAAAGAATCTATATTGTCAAGAAAATGGAATTTTTCTTTTCTTATTTGGCTGCCTAAGTTATTATGAGAAAGCAAATTTAATGGGCATGCTTGATGTTGTATATCTACATATACTTGGATATATGCACATATGTGTGTGTTATATACACACGCATGCATGTGTGCTTATGATCTACACTGGATACTGTGTATGATAATTTGGGTCAGGTATATTAAAATGGCAACAATTACCCCAAGGAGCCACTTTACTGCCACCTTTCCCACGGTCTGCAGGAAATCTCCCAAACTTTATTAAGAAATCGTGTGCTTTTATCAAGAGTCTTTCAGGAGAGGTATATTCCGTAAGATCCTCTTGATTTAGCTGAATCCAGACACCAAAAGAAAACAGCCAGCCACTTCATATGCTTTTCACAAGTCTCAAAGAATCAGAATGATATCCCAAGCTCGGCAACCTTATTCCATCCTATAGTTTATCAACTTCCAAAGGATATTAAAGAATACAGCACAACAGGGGAGTCACTTAAGGCAGAAAATTCATCTCCACCAATGCTGAGCCTCCTGTTACAATGGATTAGTCATCAAAGTCGATTATTCTGTCAAATTCTCCAAGGGTGAAATCACACATCTTACCACTGGTGTGTGGAGCAGGCATTACCGTCATCTCACTGGCACCGGTACAAACTGTGAGTAACTTTTATGCAGGGCAGCGGAGGGAGTGCTGATACATTTAAAAGGGAGCTGCTTCTCTAGCAGCATCTGCCCAGAAGTTGCTGAAAAATTACACTCCATGCCTGTCTTTCAATACTCCCTACTGATAGGTCAGCAGTTGTTCCAAAACTATCCTGATAAGAATCTGCTTGGAGCTTCTGGGATCATATTAACCAAAATAGAACCACTGAGTCAGAGAAAAGCAAAGAGATGAATCAGAAAAGCTAATATCTCTTTTTTGCCTGTTTATAGCGTATCAACCTTCAAGGCAAAATCACATGCTTAGCTCTTGCACAGTTTTCCTTACCACGGCTGAGCTTACTCATGTCCCTGTTCTTGTCATCTTGCAGTTTCCCTGTCATTGTGGTAATGCTATTGTTTCTAGTGTTTACTAATATTTGCTTGCACTGTTTGTATTTCCTTTAAGTGTGATTTCTCTGATGGAATAGTTAGCTCTTTGAGCGTACAAACTTTGATACATATTTTTCTATAGCATCTACAGCATTGAGCACATAGTAGATACTTAATTTAAGATGGTTGATGGGTCTATTAAATGGAAAGATATTGCTCTCAGGCTTTTGTGAGGTGTTTTTATATTTAAAAAATAGTAGACACCTGAAAGTTATGGATTTGATGATAAAGTTTTTTTCTTTTACTATCCTTATCCTTTAGAATAGGAACACAATTGAAATTATTAATATTTGGGACCAGAGAGAAACCAAATGTATTTTCACATACTTTGCTATAGTTTCCTAATGTACCTTCAAATGCATTATTGTTCCATATCCAGGAGTAGCCCCCAGTTCTAGAGGAAGGAAAAGGCCCAGAAATGGCAAATAGCTTCTCCATCATCACATGTTTGGGAAGTATCTGGGGTGGGACTTGAACCCTTATCATTTGATGCCAGGTTTTATATCCTTTCCACTCTAATACCCATTACGTGGAGACTGAGTTCTTGTTTTTGCCAGTAAGATACTGTGTGATCTTGAATAAGTCAACAAACCTCACTGGGAAGATCTTATATCAAATCCAAAATAAAATAAGTGGGAACCCAAAAGTTATTTACCCAAAATGTGGTATCGTGTACTGTGCAGTCATTGGTTACAGCCATCCTGAGCTACCCGGGACCTCTGAGGTCTGGCTTCTAGATTAAAGGTCCCTGAATGCAATTTGGCGCCACCTGGTGGCAGTTGTTCATGTTGGCTCATATATCCAATGAGGATGATTCTGGGTCTGGTGCCCCTCAGGAAGATCTAGAATTTGGGCAATAATTCTAGGAATGTCTGGGTTAGTAATGCCAGTTTCTTCTGCCTAGGACAAAAAAAGATTAGTCCTAGAGAATAACCCTCACACCTCTACTAGAAAATGAGAACTTGAGTGTACTTCTATTTTCAAACAGTGTATATCTGAATTTATGTAATCATCAGGCATCCTATTACAAGGCATAATTGTAGTTTTGAAGACTTGTACTAAAAATCAAAAGTGATAATTTCTTTGAAAAGGGCTTTTGCAAAGTTTAAGGCACTAATAGAATGCAAGGGATTATCATAAATTGCTAATTCCTTTACAGAAAATTGTCCAGTGTTAATAATAAATATTACACAATATGCTCTCTCTTACTTTTTTTTTCATATTAAGTCCATACATTCTGATGTTCTGCTTTGTCCTTGCCCCGATTCTGTCTTCAAAAGGATTCAGAAAAACAAAGTAGACTGATCCCTGGTTCAAAAACTCATCAATGATCCCTACCTCCCAACCCTTGCTGCTCATTATTAAATACAATATTAATGCCTTACTTTGCTATATTTTTGTAGCCCCTTTTTACATATATTTCCTTATTTGGTTTCTGCAGCAATTCTGTTTTACAAATGAGATCCAGTTGTAGAAAGATGACTTATTAAAGATTATTCACTTATTAAATGTCAGATTTGATCTTCTAATTCAAAGTCCAGTAGCTCCAAATACATTGCTCTTTCCTACTGCTTCTTCCTTTGTCTGACATTCATGGTTTTGTATGATCTCGCTCCCAACTACTTTTCCAAGTTTACTTTCAGCACCTGCTAGTTTATTTTTCTGTATAGGTATGCCTTTTTTAAATTTGAAATATGCTACCAGCTGTCATCTGCAAAGTGTACATACTTACAAAAACCCAAGAGATGGAAATGTCTGAATCAGCATCGCCATCGCCCTAATCACCAATTAAATTGTGCTAATAGTAATTGAGATGCCTCACAGTATAAAAGTACTATGTTAATTATGTGGTGGTTGGAATCACCATGCCTTTTCACTTCTCTTGTAAATGATGCAAAAAAAAAAAAAAACCCAACACAATGCACACATACCACAGACATTTTGGTGCTAAGAGAAAAGCGTATAGCAGTGTATAAGTCAAGCATTTATAGGGAGGCTGTATCTCATAATTCTTAATATCCTGGATTCTAGATTCAAACAGACTTGAGTTCGATTCCTCTCGCAGCCATTTATTAACTTGTCACCATGAACATAGTAGCTAATCTCTGAGCCTCAGTTTTGTCTTATGTAAAATGGGGATGATTATAATAGAAGCTTCATCATAAAATGCAGGGGAGAGTAATTTTGGATAATACATATAGAATGCTTACCATCGTATCTAGTAAGGAGTAAAATCCATTGCGTTTTTGTTACTTATTATTGTTACTGTTATTAATATCTTTAGCAATGTTACTATTATTTTTAGTCTTTACTCCCTTCGCGTTCCTGATTGCCTAGGTAAGATCAAAGCCAACAGGAGTGAACAATGTAATTAGCAGACTGATAAGTGTCTCCATACCAGCAGTGCTTTGTGATTAATATTTTATGATGGATTCCATTTTCAAATTAAATTTAACGGCCTTCATAGCTATGCAGAGGCCAATGCTGGAATAGTGAGTTATCTCATTGGATAATTGGAAATAATGGGTGTCAAGTTTAAATGATTTTGTTTGACTTCACAGGAACCCACAGCCGTCCGTAACTGGCAGAGAAAACTTTCCCCAAGTTACACATCACATTTACCTTATGCAGAGTATGCATTTATATTAAAGATAGGATAAGGTCCTCCAGTAACCTGGCCATAGTCAGTGACCGTAAGTGGAACTAATTAGACACTAGGGATGAAAACAAACAGATGTTAGGTCAGTTTATCATCCATATCACTCTGCTCATGTTCCTATGCACCGTCCTGCGTGTGTCCCACAGCTCACCTTTGCTCTATCCATGTCCTTTTCCAAGATTTGCTTTTCCATGTTTTACACAGTTCACGAGGTTTATATCTCGTTTCTTGTAAATAAATATTGAAATACGTTGAATTTTGTTGTTACCTAAAAGTTTAACCATGAAAGAGTTTTCAATCATTATTAATTACTGTTCTTCACCATTATTTATGATCAATTTGCTATTAACTCATTACTATTAGGTACCAATAATCTCTAGTGTACATATATTGTAAAGTACCCTCGCTGTAGTTTTATTAAAACCCCGAGCTGCAGATGGAATTCAGTCACTTCATGAGAAATATCGGCCATATGACCTAATTGGCAAAGAACACCTTCTCTGTCAAGCCAATCAACCAGATCACTCTTGTTTCTGTCAGGAAGAAAGTCTGCTTCATTTTCCAATGCAAATAAACATGTTAATTCATGCCCCCAAGACAGTCCTCTCTCTTTTGAATTCAGATCCAGAAATAGATGCATAGATAAGGCGCAGAACCTTACCCAGGGTTGTAGCACCTGGATGAAATACGCCCACCACTTCAGGATTTCAGTGTGTGGTTTGAAAAGATCTTCCTTTAACAGAGGCCTGGCATTCTAGAACCTTCCTTTTGTTTTGGCCCTCTGGGGGTTTTAAGACCTTACAATAAGGCAATGTGAAAGTAGGGGCTTATGCCTTTCATCTGTAAGGTGGAAAGTAGACTTTGGTGAAGGAGAAGATCAAAAGAGAAAACTAGTGAGAATATTTGACCCCTCCCCACACACTGGACACCTAAAGACTATTCCTTTGAAACTACCCAGGCCACTAACCCCGGAACACCTTCTCATACTTTCAGGAAATCAGGTACCCCAGCTGCCCGATACAAATTTGACACTCAGTACTGAGGTATTGAATGAGGGACTTTCACCCTGTTTTATTTAGCTTTTTACATTACATAATCCCACCAAAAATAAAGAAAAGCAGTTTATCATCTTTTTGCTCACTACTTATCTCTGCAATGAAAAATGTTATATTTTCATATCAAACAGTTTTTCTGTTAAAACTCATATATGTGTGCCGAAGCAAATTTGAAAAATAGAGAAAAATATAAAATATTGCTTTGAATTCCCACTGCTCCCAGTTACTTTTTTCCCGCCTTTCCACTCTATGTGGCTCTCATTGTGCTTTGCTCCATATGCCCTTTTATAAAAATGAAATTAAAAGAGGCACAACAGAGCATTCTTTGGTCCTTACTTTTACCAAGCCTTCGGAAGTAGAAAATTCATTGTTGGCCAGACAGTTACTCTTTTTTTTTTTTTTAATTTATTATTGAGACAGAAACAGAGCATGAGCAGGGGAAGTGCAGAGAGAGAGGGAGACACAGAATCCGAAGCAGGCTCCAGGCCCCAAGCCATCAGCACAGAGCCCGACGCGGGGCCCGAACCCACCAATCATGAGATCATGACCTGAGCTGAGGTCAGCCACCCAACCGACTGAGCCACCCAGGCGCCCCCAGACAGTTACTCTTAAATAACTTTCTCAAAAAGAGTATATCGGGAGCACATTTTTCAGCCTTCGAAAATCTCTGCCCACATCGTAGGTGGAATTCATCATAACTGGTGTAGGGTGGTGCTTCTGTATCGGAATTGTTCTGTTTGTGCCACCCAGCGTGGACCCACTTGCCACATGTGGGTATTGAGTGGTTGAGACGTGGCTGGTCTGAATTGAGATAAGCTACAGGTGCAAAGCGCAAACCAAATTGCAGAGATTTCATGCTCTATCCCTATCTATTCCTCTTTTCATCCGTAGAGAGCTATAACTATATTCAATTTGAATTTAACAGATATATACAGTATATAGTTGATGAAATTATATGAAATTGTATATACCTTGTTAAATTCCATACAATATATGCTTTGTACCGTAAAATATATGCTGTTTTTATACTATAAATATTTAATGAGAGGCACCTGAGATACTATATATGTTAACTCATTAAATTTTACATATAAGTTATAAGTTGATATGACAATGTTTTTGATATATTAGGTTAAGTAAAATATTAAAATAATTTTGCCCATTATTTTAATGTGGCTACAACAAAATTTAAAATTATATATGAGGCTAGCATTATATTTATGTAGATATTACCAGAGTTACAAAACAAAGGCCAAATGTTTACCCCAATACCTTTTGAAGTGTCTCTTTCTTTCCTCTGCCCTGCTTGATGCTTGTAAAAAAAGTTTTTAATTCTTGTCTATCAAAATACTTTCTAGACTAGGTCTAGGTCCCTATTTTGTTGACATATGGTAAATGATTTACATTTTTATTTTTATTATTAATTTATTTTTTTCAATCGTTCTGATTCCTTCCTTGGCTAGAACTATATTCTTAGATCAGATATCTCTCTCTGCCTTTGCAGTGCATCATGTAAAATCTTTTTGCCCTTTTTTTCCTTAGAGGGGAGTTTAGAATTTGTATCTGCGTAATTGATTTGATTGCTTACGGTGTCTATTCCATTGTCTGGCTCCAAGGAAATCTCGTCTTGCTTTTCCAGTTAGTGTTCTTACAATTATTTCTTTCAGATTAATCCAGTCATCTTTGCACATCAACTAGTTTTCCTTATGACTTTTTTCCTCTGTTCCATACTTCTATGTGCTCCTATCTGATGATAATTTATTTTCTGAAAATAATTATCGGATGCATACTGCATATCATTTGCAGAAGCATGCCCTTCCTTGCAGTTGGAATGATGTACCTTTTATCTATTTTTTAAATAAATCTTCCTGGTCTATTTAAATTTACTCATTCTTTTTTTAATGTTTATTGATTTTTGAAGGAGAGAGAGACAGAGCATGAGCAGGGGAGGGGCAGAGAGAGGGAGACACAGAATCCAAAGCAGGCTCCAGGCTCTGAGCTGTCAGCACAGAGCCTGATGGGGGACTTGAACTCACAAGCTGTGAGATCATGACCTAAGCTGAAGTCAGATGGTTAACTGACTGAACCCCCCAGGCGCCCCTGAATATACTCACTCTTAAATGAGAAGAAGGAACTGGAAATACTGGAACTGGTATTTCCCAGGAGTCCAAGACCACTGCTTCTCATCCACTGGGACATTATTTTAGTAAAAGGGGTAGTATTCGCAGCCGTACCGATAAAACAGCTGTAAGTTGGGATGCTGCGTGGCCACTCGACCTTGTCCTCATGCTCTGTCACTTGAGCAGCAGTCTAGTTTCCTCTCCCAATCTATAGCGGAGCGTAAGACACAGCTGAGAAAACAAGGCCTGTGATTGACTAGGGTTCTGTGCATTGTATATGCTGCACTATGAGGTCTTCTCTGTGTCCTTTCGATGAGATGTCCCTGGCTGGGTTATCACCTCTAAGAATGCAGTGCCCAAGCAAGTTTCTTCGGTCTATTCCCTCTACATGGCCTCTCTCCAACTAGCTTTCTTCCCAGTTTTAATTACTATTTTTTTCATTGGAAAGGGGTTTGTGAATAAATGTAGAAACATAGGTTCTTCTGAATAGAGGTGGGAAACCGTATTGTGGTCATTTCAAAAAGTAGAAGCATAATACCCCAAGATACAGACTTTGTGGAAGCAGTATACAGGATCGAGAGTTACTTAATTTTAAGTGTATAAATGTCTCAATTTCCTGCTTGTCTGGCCATAAGTTGCTTTATTCAGTATGATTTCAGTGGCCTTTCAGCTGGGGAAGTTCCATCAATTTCTGGCAACAGGCTGATTCTGGCTTTAGGATGATTCAAGGATGTTCGGATTTTTTTTTTAATCTTTCTGATCTTGCTTGGGTATTTTAATAAAAATTGGAAAGACTACATATGATAACCAGCCAAATGTTATTTTTATTTTTTTTATTGTTGACTTCTGCATAGTACTTAGCATCCTCTAAAATTGAAGTCTTGCTTCTCTGTATCTGAAGAGGAGAGGCTGTAAGGAGGCTGATGTTAACAATCCAGATTTGTAATGATAGAGAAGGAAACTTATGTTTTTCTTGTGGAAAGAAGTGATTCAGCAAAGAGCGGCTAACCCCAAGAATCTTCTGGGCTGCTCTGTCCTGCAAAGGAACACTCCCTGATACCTTCACAAGTAGGACCAGCCAATATATAACCACCAGATGCTTTGTTTGTTTGTTTGAGGGTCTCTTTTGTGCACCTACTGGTCAAGGTGATGAGGATGAGAAACACGAAGATGTGATCCCTAGTCGTAGATGAGTTTATAGTCAATCTCCCTGGAGAGAAAGGATGTACTTAAGATTAACAGTAATATCACATCTTACGTGTCCCATAAATGGTTTCAGTGATAAGTACAGCAGCACATAAATGGAAGGCTACTGTCTGTGTGGCACTGGACAGACATCATAATGGAAAGAATAAGTGAGCAAAGTTCTGGCAGGACAAGAATCCTCAGTTAAGGAAGGACACTGCAAACAAACACTAGGACAGGAAAGTGCGTAGGATATTCAGAGGACAGTACACAAAAGAGTTTGGAAAGTAGGCAGGAGTTCTAGAAAGGAACAATGATAAACAAAACTGGTCACATAAGTCAGTGGCAATAAGTTCAGTCAGATTGTAAGGTCTGTAAATGCCAGGCTAATGTAAAGATTATAAATCTCCAGAAATGTTGAATTGTTTATAAAATTATCCCTAATTATAGCATGTAGGCTTTAACATTTTTATTGTAAAGGTCCCTTTGTTGTCTGAGATTCTAGCTGACCCCTTCCTTTTTCTAAAACAAGCACAGATAGAGCAATGTATGGTAGGGTCTCCAGGATGTTGTTTAATATTGATTTATGATACTCATGAAGCTAAACCCTCTTTTTCAGTTACAAATACTTGTTTAATCTCTATTTAAGGAGTCAACTAGCTTTGACCTGCTCTCTCAGATGGAGGTTTTGAAATTTTTGTCAACTCTCAATAAACCAACACCAACTATTTAATGAATAAATACATGGATAAACAGCATTCGCTATTACTTTGCTCAGGATACAAACTTCTTATAACACTTAACTCATTGCACTGTGGCTTTTAGTTGAAAAGAGGATACTGAGCCAGAAACAAATAGTCACCACTCAATAAGTCAGTACTTTAACACGTGAACCTGCCATGTGCTGTGGAAACACAAAGAAGGGCATGATGGAAGTTGTCTACAGGTTTGTAAGAAAGTATCACGGAAAAATTACCATTGCTAGATCATGAAGGTTGAATAGAAACTCAACAGCAGACAAAGGAGGGAAGCTAGACAGAAGAAATATCAAGATAAAGAGCAAGGAATCCAGAAGCAGCATGGCATGTTTGAGAAAAGAAATCAGGCAGCTCGTGTGGATGAAGGGTCAGATTCATGGTGAGATGTCCTGAGAGATGAGGCCGGAAAGATGGATTGGGGCCAGACTGTGAAGACTTTAAAACCACTTCTTGAACAACCATATAAATATGATTTTAAATGTTTTTAAATAATAAGTTCATAAAAGTACTCATTTCTGGGGTATGTAGAATGATTTGGTAGTTATCTAGTTACGTTTGTAGAATGAGACAAGCCTAGGGTCCTCCTACTTCTCTGCCATTTTCTCTCCCTCTCTCAAATAGTACTCATGTTAGAAAAAAAACCATGATTTTATAGAAAATGTAAATTATAGGTTCTGGATTGACTATCGTGGCATTTATAGAACCTAGATCCTGGATTTCTTATGGTTTAAAGATCCTAGATATTAATGTCATATGACTTTGAATAGGCTGGATTAAAATAACAAACAACCCTAAAATCTCAGTATCTTAACATGACTAATGTACATATTCGCTGAGGGTTAGCCATAGCACTGCTCCCATGATGTCTCTATTTCATGACCCAGGCTGGTAGTAACCGCTACCGGAACAATGCTTGTCCAATGGTGGAGGGAAAAGAGACCGTGTCAAAGTACAACCGAGTTTTAAAAGCTCACAACAAGTGACACACATCACTCATGCATACCTCTCCCTGGTCAAAGCAAGTTTGCTGGACAGCCTTTCCTCCCAGAGAGAGGCAGGAGACGCATGGCCTGCCACGGAGTCCAGTCACAGCACTAACCCACATGCAAGCGCCATCTTGATATTTGAGGCTTCTAGAAATATCGTTCATATTTTCTATTAGAATGGAGTCTTCAAATTAAGGTCCCTAACTGGCTGATTTGCAAGAGAGACATTTCTGCTCTTAAACAGAAATGTATCTTAAAAATGTACTTAAAATCATAAAACCAACTTCGTTTCTCCCACCCTTTGCCAGGGTTCATAAAACAGCTGTGGGTCAGCGGTTTGTGCTAGATGCTTTCACATATATTATCTCATTTAACTTGCAGGGCTGTGTGATACGCGTCAGGTAAAAAGGCCCTGAGAGCCTAGGTGCCTCTCTGAGATGGGAAACACTAGGCTTGTTTTCAAGGGGTCCGCGGTACCATATATTTGATGTTCTCATGGAATTTTTACAGTGATTTGGAAGTGTCGTCTGTGCAAATGAATGTTTTAAGGAATTATTTATTGAAAATCAGTTTTGTTTCTATATAATTGCTATAGATCTCTGAAGGTTAAGTCCATTAAGGTCTATTTTATGGCCGAAAAGCATGTAAAAATAGGGATGCAGTTTACCAAGGAGAATTTAATGGTTTAGGATTTTCTTTCAGCCACCCCTATAGGGCTTCATTTCTTTCCATGTAAATAATACAATGTATAGAAATTTTAGTAGACCCTCCATTCCTGTCTGTCCTTCTACTTATTTCCCATGTATTAGAGCCATAATTATAAAGGTACATAGGTCACATTTAATAGACCATTACTTTGCCACACTGCTCTATTTAAAATTCCCCATGAAGAATAATAAATAATAGTAATAACATTTTTTAGTCAAAGGGAAACTTTATTTAGTCTTCTTGTTAAAGCAATCTAATTTAAAGTCAAGCTGAGGTTAAGAGAAAGGAATGGACATGAAACCTTCCACAGGTGCACAGTCACACAGGCAGGGGACGGGAAGGGGCCTCTGCATCAGATCTTTTCCATCTTGGAGGTGAAGTCACCCCAGGTTCGGGTCATTTCTCCATTTTCCTTAGTCTTTTGCTCAGCAGTCTTATCCACTGTGCAGACTTATCGGCTCCTTCCTCAGGCTGAGCTGGAAAGTCAAGGCCTCCACTCGGGCCTTGCTGTGCACCTGGGCGATCTCCTCGTTTGGGAGCTAGTGTTTCTCCTCTGCTTTCACCTATTGGCCGCATATACTAAATATATAATAATTAATAAATAACAATCCATAAGTGGCTTTCACCTATTGGCCTCGTATAACTTGTCTTATGTTCTCCAAACTTCTCTCTGATGACTTATTGTCGTGGCCGAAGTCCCCTTCATTATTAATGTGGCCTCTTGTCACAGCACAACCCGTGATTCTTCCGAGGGATGTTCGTTTTCATTATGTGTATCGTCCTTTGTGTCTGTGTGATCGCGAACATCTATGTACATACATGTAGATACATGCATATATACATCCATGTATATGTGACTGGCTCTTGTCTTCCCTGTGAGTTTCATTTATTCATTTCACCAGCCCTTCACTTTCCTACTTACTCATTTAGTTAAAAATATTGCCCAGCCATCTGCACTATCCCAGGTACTGTGGGAGGGATTAGAGCAGGGTCACAACTGACAAGAACCTGACCTTGCTGAATTTTCTGTCGATGGCAGAGTTTAGGTAATGACGTGCCCTGTAACTCTCAACAGTATCGTTTACAAATCCTCCGGCTTATGGAAAACATGTAGTGTCCCGAGATGAAATAATATTTTTCCCGTATACATGCAAGTAAGATATATTTGATGTTGAAAGCCTAACTCACGAAAGCACGTGGTGCTAACTCATAGCATATAGATCACCTATTACCGTTGCGCTATTTAATTCCATCCTACTCATAGATGGGTGTCTGCTGGCGCTTTCAATTCCTTTGTGTACTACGTGCTATCTCTGTCCTCAGCCCAGGGATGCCAGTCACCTCCCACCGCCCTGTTCGGCCCCTCTGATAGATTTTATATGCACAAAAGCTGTTTACTCAGAGCTCTTTGCTCCAGCAAAGGATTGCTGCTGAGAATAAAGGCTTGCCTAACCCCAGTGGTCTCTCTACATTGTTCACAGTGGATCGCCGTGTGTTCCTGATGTCTTAACTGCCTTAATGCCTCTTCTCAACACTATTTTAATGGACTCTCCTTAGGTTGGTACACTCTAATGCACACAGTATATTAAAGGCCTGAAGGGAACTGCAGAAGAAAACACTTTGTTCTGTCTAGAACTCAAAGCGACACCTAAACTTTTTTTTCTTTTTTCACTGGCTACAGAATGAATGCTGCCTGAATGAGTAATGATTAGAAAGCGTTTGGAACTGTATTACCATAGGTGACAGCTCCGCGGAGATAGGCAGGTAATGTTAAGAGGCAAGGATAAGAGGCTATGACATTATGTCTGGAGGGTTAAGGACTCACAGTCAAAGCTTGAACTGCTATTACTGGATCAATACTTCTCAGTTCAACACTTATCTTGACTACTGGTTAGAGGCTTTTGTAGATATGAACACTGAGAGAGCAAAA
>NC_043714.1:48027899-48112901 GCF_006229205.1 Suricata suricatta
CAACGAGGGGGCTATAATGGCATTGAGAGTCTATAGCATTGAAATTTTGAAGTGCTAACAAGCCACAGTCATTTCAATAGATTAAATTCTATTTAGTTTCAAACACCTGTTATTGGGGGGGCAGGTGATACCCATCACCCATGTAACCCATCCCCCACACAGGCACCTTTCCTCTAGCAACCCTTAAACACCTGTTTTATGAAAAGCAACCATCTCACCGAGCTGTTATTTCCTGATTATCACTCGTCAATTCCTACCATCACTCCAGTTGTATTGGTCCACATTTAAAGCCTCTGATTTTTAGTGTATTGCCTTATATTGCAAAGGAAATACACATGAGCTTTGCTGTCCTAAGAGATGAACAAGACCATCTGGGGACATTTTGCAGCCATTGATGAAATACAGCAGTAACAGGATATGTGGGGAGGAGCAAAAGGAGATGGCAGTGCCAACTAGCATTAAGAAGGACCCAAGGGTTACGTGTGCTCCATGAGCCCATGATGGTGCACAGCCCATTGTCCAATGAACCGAGCTTTCTCTCACACATCCTCTTTAGGCTGCTTGGCTCCACATCATATGACATTTTTGCTTCCACAGGGTTGCACTTAATGTCCATTTAGGGGCACCTGGGTGGCTCAGTCAATTAAGCATCCGGCTTCAACTCAGGTCTTGATCTCACAGTTAATGGGCTCGAGCCCCACATCGGGCTCTGTGCTGATAGCTAGCTCAGAGCCTGTAGCCTGCTTCAGATTCTCTATCTCCCTCTCTCTCTCTCTCTCTTTCTGACCCTCCCCTGCTCTCACTGTCTCTTTCTCTCAAAAATAATTAAAAAACATAAAAAACATTATTGGAGGCACCTGGGTGGTTCAGTTGGTTAAGCATCCAGTTTCAGCTAGGTCATGATCTCACAGTTTGTGGGTTCGATTCCCGCATTGGGCTTTTTACTGTCAGCACTGAGCCCACTTCAGACCCTCTGTCTCCCTCTCCCCCATGCACACATGTACAGGTGCACTCTCTCTCAAAAAAAAAAAAACTTAAAAATAATTTAAAGTTATTTTATCTGAATAACTACAAAAGAAAAATATTTTGTGTTTTGTCTAGATCCTCCCTAGCAATGATACATATCCCTGTGTTTCTCAGAAACGGCCTTGCATCTGAGCCGTTTTATTTCACCAGAAAATGAAGTTGTATTTACAAGTAGTTTTCATATCTGCATATAAGCAGAGAATACTATATATGAACAGTTTTCCTAATGTTTACATTGCCAGGAAATTCCAAAATATTCAAAGAAATACCAAGTGTGTCTCTCATAGAGATAAAGCAAATTGAGACACAGGGAAAGTATGTTGCAATGCCGTCTGCAGAAAAGTTTTCAGAGGGCAATGAAGTTCACAGGGGATGGATAATTCCTCCATTTGTGTAGGCTTCATTAAAGCTGTAATTCTGAACCGCATCCTATCTGCTGCCTATACAGGCTTGAGAGTACATATATCCAGGTCCTGTATACATTTGGCTCCTATCCTGTGATTCCCAATATTTGATAAACCAGAGATTTTAAACTTACAAGAAATTGTTGCTTAAGGAGTTTTGTTAAGTGTCTCTACTCAACAAGGCGGTGGATTTGACCCTCCTCCTATTTGAATTTTGGAAGTCTCTCTGCTTTCCTCGCTCTGGAGTTAAGAACTTCAAGTACTATCTTGCAGAGTTTCTGTGAATATTTGGTTACATATTCAGTGAACAGGACTTACAATGCCCCTTTAGCATGAGGCTTACAAATTTATCTTTAGAAAGATATCCCTCAAGGATTTGGAATTTGTTGCTGATTAGAAAAATGAATAGAGAATGTATGATTTGCTAGCAATATTTGATGAAAATATGAATATATGACCTTTAAGAAAGAAATGATACAATTGCCTTTAGACAATTAATCCACCACACTACAGATGAAAAAAGAAATCTTAGATACATTGTATATTACAATCAATTTCTTAAAATTGACGTTCTTTGTTTTTGTTTTTCCTTTTTTAAAAAGGTTTCTGAACTTGAGTTACTTGATTTACAAAAACAACTCCATTTTTATAATTTTATTTTAATGGCCACTTTTTCCAATATTTTAAAAAATTAGGACAATGAGACTCCTTGTGTATGTAAAATACTGCTTATTTTTTTAATTTTTTAAAATGTTTTATTTATATTTGAAAGACAGAGAGAAACAGAACATGAGCTGGGGAGGGGCAGAGAGAGAAGGAAACACAGAATCCAAAGCAGGCTCCAGGCTCTAAGCTGTCAGCACAGAGCCCTACACAGGGCTCGAACCCACCAATCATGAGATCATGACCTGAGCCAAAGTTGGACACTTAACCAACTGAGCCATCCTGGCGCCCCAAATATTGCTTACTTTTAAGAAGATTTTTAATTAATAGACAATATCCTAAAAGAGGTTTTCAAAACAGACATGGTCAAGGTTTCAGAAAAATATGTAAGATTTATATGTATCTCTAAATTCATCAACTTGTATATGTTAAGTATGCAGTTTTCTGTGTGTCCATCATACCTAAAAAAAGTGGTTCAAAAATTTTTAAATAGACTGTTTGGAGATACCACCAAAATATTTATGGTCATTTTATCATAAATATACATTGTAAGTCAAATTTTAAGTCATTAAAACTTTGTTTTAGATGAAAATATGAATTTTAAGCTGTGTTTGTAGAAGCATTTTGCCATTCTTTTATTACATGACTCCAAATTGTATCTCTTTGGATATGTCTAGCCAGTAGGTGGACCAGCACCTTGCGGCCAGCTGTGTTTTAAGCCTTCTCATGAGAAGCTTCAAGGACAGTAAGCTAATACCTTTCTTATCTGCTCTTCAAAAATTTAACATCTCTATAAACACCTGGAAAGATGATTGTTCCATGGGAATTTCCCAACTTGTGCACAAAACTAATGCTGTTATTGACAAGTCGTTAAAGATGATGTTATTTTTACTGTTTTATTAAGAGATATTTTAAGTATTAATGTTTAAATGTCTACCTATTTTTAACCCTCAAGATTCTTTTTTCTCTAATCTGGCAAAATTTTGATATGCCATGATGCTTAAAATTTTAGAGCTAAAGTAGAAATCAAATCACAGGGCACATGCCAATAAATCTGCAAGCTAAACTGGGATCTCCTGAGAGTAGGCTGTCAATGGAACCTGAACCTGAACGAAAGCCTCTGTGAACTTCTAGGATACCTCTGAAGTTTAGACACTGAGAAATACATGCCACGTTACTACTCATCTCAGTATGAATGGCTTTGACCTTGAGTCTCTTGTATACTTCAAGATAGCTTAATTTACTGTATTACCAGTTGTTCTAGGGCACATTATATTCATAAGGAGCCAGTTGGACATCCTCTAAAAAAATAAGCAGATAAAGATTTTTTTCAATAGTTAGAACACAGGGCAAGCAACTGGCATTTATTTTTCTTTCCTTTCTTCCCTACTGTGGAATAAAACACCAAGCATATTGATAATTATTCAGACAAACCCATGAGTCATATTATCACCACTGCACAGACCCCCCAAGAACCACAGTAAGAAATAAGAAACACTTGAGGATTTGTTGATGCTTGCATTATTTATTGGGTTTGCCAATGATTGGCTACACATGGAAGAATATTTCACAAGAATATTATAATTTATTAGACAACTTCTTCACTACCTCGACATTTGAATTCTGCCTCTGTGCACAAGAACTGCTTCTCCCACTAAGACAGCTCAAGTCCTTACAGACATTTGTTCTATAAGTAGTATCTAATACTTTTAATTAACACCAGATAAAATATCAGTCACACTTCCCATTGAAATAGAAATTGATGTAACCAATATTATTTCATCGCTTTCTTAATAGTCTGCCTTTAGTCATTAAGTATCTCAAAAATGTCTTCACACAGAATTCGTAATTCTTTCAGCTAACATGTGCATATGGACATATGATTTTGCATATAATTTTAAGGTGCTCGTAGACCTATGAAAACTCATCTGTAGTCTTCTTTGGATTAACAACTGCATACTTGGTAGACAAGGGGGTTTGTATGCATGACGGCCTTGAGCATAAATCTGAGAAAATTATCTACCAAATTATCTTTATATTTCACTAAGAGATGATGTCACCTGCATATAACTTTGAGGAGGGAGTTGTCAAAGGATCCTTTACCAAGATATTTCCCTTTGTAGTTCTTAAGTATTCTTAGGGTATTCTGCCATTCTACTGTTGATGTCATCAATGATAACATGTGGGTAGCAACATTGCAGCCCACAAACTTGGCAGTCCCCAGGATCACTTTCATGGGTCTAGAGAATTCTCTGGCCAAAGATTGGTGTTGCATCTACCAGGTGACAATCTCACCAAAAGTATCATTTCCACCATCTTATTTTTTGTGCTTCTTGACATGTATGAGTAGTTTCTTGAGAGTTTTGGTGCTCAAGGCAAAGACAGAAGATACCAGTTCAGTCTGGGCTTGTCTGTTCTCCGTGGTCAATTTCACTACAATCTTGACCCTTCTAGGCATCAGGCGCCTTGGCAGTGTCATCACCAACCTCTTTTGGAGGCAAAACTAGGGGGCCAGGGCACCAACTTTCCTACCAGTGCAGCTCAGTATAGGACATTGCTTCTGTTGAGGTCAAACTTGGATGCTGTGGCAAGGCAGTTGGTGTGGGATAAATCCAGACGTAGGACCATGAAAGAAACTTATACCTTGCGTGCTCACTCGCTCTCTCTCTCTCTCTCTCTCTCTTAAGAGAGTCTCTCTTAAGAGAGAGAGAGAGAGGCAGTACGAACAGGGGAGGGTCAGAGAGAAAGGGAGACACAGAATCTGAAGACCGGCTCTAGGTTCTGAGCTAGCTGTCAGCACAGAGCCCAATCCGGGGCTCAAACCCATGAACTGTGAGATCATGACTGGACGCTTAACTAACTGAGCCACCCAGGCTCCCCTTCATATAGCTTTTAAACATCAATCTTTTGTTGTAGAAGGTGCTCTTTTATAAGCAAATATGAGTACTCTTTCATGTGTACATATATTTTCTATATAATGTTGCTATGTTCCAGAACATCGCCATGAAATATGAGAAAACCAACAAAAAGCACCCACATTTAAATGCAGGAATACATTTCAATAGATGCAAATATAGATATTGGTTTAAACAGAAACTTAGATAGATGAGTCTCTAATATCTTCACCCAGAACTTCTGTACTCCTAATTTAAGCACAATCTACACAGACTGATCAGTTGGTTTCCAAGCTCACATTGGCTTAGAAAATGAAGTGTTTGTTGGCAGCAGGAATACCAGCAATACTGGGATGTGAAAAACAACAACAAAAATCCCACTAAAGAAATGAAAAATAAAAGTGCCAAATCCTTAAGGAATAGAGTAACCACCTCAATAACCCTTGAGAACAGTTCTGTAAAACAACGCATACGTCAAATGATTCTCTGTTCTTTGACCTCAGTTTAAGGGGGACAAAACCCCAAAAGGAAGGACTTTAGATTAAAACAAGAGTTCCAGTAAATGGTCAAATAACAACTTTGCCTTCAACATAGTGACTAATACAGATCAAACAACTCAGTCATAGTTTATGACAGATAAATGAAATGTAGTTGTAATCATTTGGCCCAATTATTTGATGCAAATCGTACATGTTTGTGTGAGTGCTTGAATTGTATTAAAGTTTTTTCTGCTGTTCCTCATGTTCAGTAATTTACTTAGGTTGTTCCCATCTACTGGGATGGTATTAATGAATATTCATGTTTATAAGGAGGAATACACAAGCATATGGGGGATGTGTATTTGGCTGCAGAATGGGAATTCAGTATAACCTGTTTCACGGAAATACTCGGTTTGGATAAATTTTACTTTCTTTTCCTGGGAGAACAGTTTCAGCTGTCTTGCTTGCTGATACCTTTGATTGCTCTTATATAAACAGTAAAGACACTTTGCAGCTATAGTTTTTCCAGGGCTTCTGGACAGACATGCTTTTAACAGCTTTTTCAAGTCTTCTTAGGAATGTTTAAGAAATGGTGGGTTAGAGGCTGGAGCAAACAAAAAGTCAACAATTGAAAGGAAATCACTGCCAATACAAATAGTAGATGTCATACTTGTAGATGTTATGGAGAGGGTTGAGTTTTTATGGTTTTCTCTACAAGTCTGCTTCCTTACAACCCCCTTTTCCCTATATCTTCACCTAACCCCAGAAATTACTGTATTTGGCTTAAAATTACTAAAATTGCTCCTTAATACCGGGGCAGTCTGGCTAATGGACCTAGGTCAAAATAATTGATCCTGAAGACAAGGAAATCCACCCAGATCCTTTCTTTATGCTCTTCCTAATTTCATTACATGCTTCACAGACAACCAAAGCTGGGCTCAGAAATGGCAACCATTACACAGTGTTTAAATCCATTTGCCTCATATAGGTCTGTGCCATCAGAAATAAAATATTTCACAAACACACTTTTATTATTCTCTTCCCTGTCTCCTGCAAAGGTTAAAACAGAGAAGGGGGAGAAGTAAAAAAAGAATTGGTCAGTATAAACATAAGAGATATTGGTTAACGCCAACATAATAGTGCTTATTCTAATGTAACATGAAGAATAAAGCAATAAAAAGATAATGGTAAATAATTTTCATGGCACAGAAATATGCCCTAAAGGCAAATAACATTGTAAAAATAATAAAATTAATTTTAATTATGGGTGTGCAATTCTATTTTATTAAAATACCAGGGAAATCCAGGACACTAATATATAAATATAATTTTTTAGAGTCATGGAAAATAGACAAGAAAACAATTTTCTTATGGAGCATAAGAAATAAATTAAAAAGTAAAATGTTGGTCTATTCAATTGGTCTATTAAATATTGGTTTATTGAATAAATAGGTACTATGTATGCCTACCATATTGTCCAGGTCTTGCCCTTGGCATCAAACAGAGTAGCGAACTTCTTTCTTTAGGAGCTTATATTCCATGAGGGAAAACAACAAAAGGTAAATACATGAATCATGTGTATAATTTTTTAAATGCTAAAAAGTGTTGTGGAGAAAAAAGAAGGCAGAGAGGAAAATCAAACACAGAGGAGGTTTGAAATTTAGACTAGGGTAGTGAGGGAAGACCTCCCTGACAAGGGGACATTGAGAAGGTCTGATGTAGCTAATCACACAGCTGACTTGGGGAGGAATGTCCCAGGTGGAGGCAGGAGTGCTTTGGCACATTCCATGAACAGCAGGATGGCCCAGAATGGCTAGACAGAATGAGCAGGAGACAACAGCATAGGAAGCCGGATGAGCCAAAAAGGGAAATTGAGAAGGAGCAGCCAGTGAAGTCAGAATACCAGGAAAGTGTGCTCAGTGCTACTAGGGATTTATCCAAGGGATACAGAAGTGCTGATGCATAGGGGCACATGTACCCAATGTTTATGGCAGTTCTCTCAACAATAGCCAAATATGGAAAGAGCCTAAATGCCCATCAACTGATGAAGGGATCAAGAAGATGTGGTTTATATATACAATGGAATACTACTTGGCAATGAGAAAGAGTGAAATCATGCCACTTGGAGCAATGTGGATAGAACTGGAAGGTATAATGCTGAGCGAAATAAGTCAGTCAGAGAAGGACAGGTACATGTTTTCACTCATATATGGATCCTGAGAAACTTAACAGAAGACCATGGGGGAACAGAAGGGGAAAAAAATTGTTTTTTCTGTTTGTAACAGAGATAGAGGGAAGCAAACCGCAAGAGACTCTTAAATACAGAAAACAGACTGAGGGTGGTTGGGGGGATGAGGGGGATTGGATGATGGGAATTGAGGAGGGCACTTGTTGGGATGAGCACTGAGTGTCATATGTAAGCCAATTTGACAATAAATTACATTTTTTTTAAGTGTGCTGAGTGGAAGCCAAGGGAAGAAAGTGTTTCAAGGAGAAGCTGTGTTCGGTTTTTCTGGCATTTAAGTAAGACAAAAATCTAAGAAATGACCCTGGGATTTAGCAGTGTCCTTGTGATATTGACATGATCAGTTTCCTTATAGATGTAGCAGTGAGCACGTAGAGGAGAGTCCGATTGGGAGATAGAAAGCAGAGATGCCTACTTCAGAGAGTTTGGCTGTAAATCAAAGCAGATAAATAAGAATCTGGGGATCATATTTTTTTGTTCTTATTGTTTATTATACAGAAATTATGATACGTTTTCATGCTGATGGGAACAATCCAGTTGAAGCTAAAAAAGAGATGATGTTTGCAGGAAAGAGGGGAGCATCTAGCTCCATTGGAGGTTTGACTATAAATAAAGTTCATGGTTAACATGTCCATAGTTACAGTCATGTTACATTCATGACAGCACTGTATATGGACACTAGCGTACAGAGTTGATGTGGAGGGGGAAACAAAGTTTTCTTCTGATTAATACAGTTTTCTTAGGGAGGGGGAAGCAGAGTTGAGAGAGAATGGATGGGGAATAGATGATAGAGAACCAAGGGACTAGGGAAATCCATTGCAATTGCTGGGAAATACACCTGACCCCCTCAATGGTATTGGCTATGAATTTCATTTGAGACAGGACTGCTGTGTTTTTCTTCAGCTCTTCTACTGCTTTAGTTGTAAATGCAGAGTAGGTAGAAAGTTGGATTGAACATGGTTGGAGTTTTGCCAGACTAATCCAGTGAAGCAAAAGGGAGTGAGAGAATGGAGGATATTTGCAAGGAAGGGCTTACCGTGAACAGCATGGAGCTGGGTAAGCAGGGGAGCAAGGACACAGGGGATCCATGACGGTGGGAAAAAAAGATGGCAACCTTGAATTTTAGGTCACGGAAGCAAATGATGAAATGAAGGTTCTAGAAAGAGTGAATTAGAATGCTAAGAGCTATGGTTTGAGAATGGGATGCCTAGATGCGAAATTATGCAGGGGAGGGCCACAATTATTGGCAATTTTAAAAAGGCCTAGAGAATGAACAGTTGGAGATAGGGTAGAGAGCAAGGTCATTGGAGAAGAGGAGGTCAAGGAACTGAAAGTCCGTGTGACTCTCCACTTGGATATAGTGGAGTCACCAAGTCACCAAGAAGAAAATCAGAAGATGTACTTGAGAAGTTCTACGAGCTGAGTTAGCTATTCCAGCTGCAGGTGAAGTGATTTGCTGTTCACGGGAGTAGAATTGGCTACCTCGCAAGAGGGGAAGAGCAGGGAGGTGAAGTGAATGATGATAGAAGAGGTGGAGGCTGTGGGAGATTTTGCTGGAAATTCCCCTCAAGTATTGGTGGAACGGTTTGGGGATTGGTGAAAGATGGGAGAAGAAATATCAGTCAGGCTGTATGAGGATTATATTTGGGGCTGAGGATCATAAGAGTCCTGGGCTTCTGGGAATGACTGATAAAAACAGAGATAAAGTTGACAATAAGATTAATTATTTTTATCTATTCTTTTTTATGGAGATGTAATTGACATACAACATTGTCTTGATTTTAAGTGTACAACATAATGACTCGATATTGTATATATGATGAAATGATCACCACCACAATAAGTCCATTTAATATCCAGCAGCATACAGGAATAGTTCCGGTTGTGTCCAAACTCAAAGATGGTGGTGAGCTATGAGCATCCAATGAGTAATAGTGTGGGGCTGGCCAGGAACATGCAGGGGTCTGGGTCCCCTCAGTTTCCTGAGGGGGAGAAGAAAGCGTGTGTATTGGGGGGTAGTCTTATCTGAGCCACTCAGACCTCCAGAGTCCTCCTGACTCCCTTTGCCAAACAGAAAAGCTCTTCTTTTTTTTTTTTTTTAATTTTTTGATGTTTGTTTATTTTTGAGAGAGAGAGGGAGAGAGAGAGAGAGAGAGAGAGAGAGAGAGAGAGAGATAGACAGAGCATGAGCTGGGGAGGTCAGAGAGAGGGAGACCCAGAATCTGAAGCAGGCGCCAGGCTCTGAGCTGTCAGCATAGAGCCGGACATGAGACTCAAACTCGTGACCTGCGAGATCATGACCTGAGCTGACGTCAGACACTCAACCGACAGAGCCACCAGGCGCCCCAGAAAAGCCCTTCTTGATGAAGCAGAGCCTGAGTGCCTATAGTTATTTAATTACAGCACTTTATATACCAACTCATCTATTGGAGCAGAGACTCAAAACAAATTCTCTTCCTTTAAGTGCCTTTTGTGTCTACCATAAAATAAAAATGAACATATATACTGCCCTCTTTCAAGCATGTATTTTTAATGCACACAGTCTATAAGAACATGTTTTCTTCCATTGGCCCAAGCTTCATAATGTTCATAGATTTCTCTTATCATTTTCTACTTAGTTCAAAATGCATTTTTTCCAGAATGGCAGCTATAAAAAATAACAGTAATACATATTTGAATTATTATTGGAAAGGCATGTGGACTTTTTTTTTGTCCTTCTACATAGGAGATCACTTTCAAATCAAATCTGGTGAACCCCAAACCTTAAAAGCATCGTAAATATGCGTTTTGTAGACTTGCAAATAGACAAACTGTGGAAGTGGTATCTGACTTGTGTACAGAGCAAGGATTGGGCACATGGGGGGACATTGACCACCTCCCTTTTCCTGGCTTTTTATAATTCTTTTTATCCTCGCTGTGGAAGTGTATATACTGCTACTGAACAGTTTAGCCACGGCACATGAAATACGTGAGCGCCTCCGTCAATACCAGGGAAATAGCACTCTTTCTGTCAGTGCACCTTGCTACCCTGGCATGACCAAGAGGAGGTCTCTTACCTGTAGTCATGGGTTCATTCAACACATTTGTGTGGCACTTCAACTAGATGCTGAAGCTATAATGAAGACTCAAAATAGATCAAGTTCATACGCTCATGGAGGTTACTACCTAGTCACAAAGGCGGATACTAAAAAATGTAAACTCACAAGCTGAGTCCACCATAGAAAAAAACACAGTTCTCTGATAGCATGTACCCAGGCAAACATACCCAGACTGTGTGAGTTTCTGTGTGTGTGTGTGTGTGTGTGTGTGTGTGTGTGTGTGTGTCTGTGTGTGTCTGTGTATGTGTGTGTGTACACATTAGGGAAGGTCAAGGAAAGCTTTTGTGAAGGAATGATAGTCACATGGGCTGAACTTGAAGGATGAACTTAATCAAATAAGAATACAGTGAAGCTTTCTAGCCAGAGAGAACATGTGCAAATGGCCTGTGGCAGTGAGTGAATGGTCCATTTGAAAAATTTAAAGGTCACTGTGGCTAGAATAAGGACAGAGAAACTACTTGGGAGGCAGCCTGAGCCATATCTTACAACTTTTTGCAGGAAATGTTTTCTCCTCTTTGGCAATTTTTGGCATGGTCAGTGCCAATTATCTCAATGATCTTGAAGAAAGAATAGAGTCCTACATATTTTATGTCTTAAGCATCCACGAAACTACCCACCCAGCAAGCTCAAGCTCTTCTTTTCATAATCAGTTTGAACATCATACATTCTGTCTCTGTTCCCTTTGTCTTTATGTATTCTTACACTATCTAACCCTTAACAAACTATGTTATAGAATTGGCCTTTTATTCTACTCCTTCACAGAGACTGTAATTATATTATGTCTACACAGTACCTTACGGAGTGACTGCCTAATAGTAAATTAGGTACGTTTATAATTGCTCAATAAATGTTTACTGAATTGAATCATCCTAAACATTTCAGATTCTTCCAATAAAGACATCACAAAAAACAGCTTGTTAGGATATGTGCATGGATACCATCTCATGCAGGTGTTTACTGAAATAATCAAAAACAAAGCGTATATTGTAATGCTACTTAATGAGAGAATATGTATATTATATATATAACTGAAATAATCAAAAACAAAACATATATTGTAATGATACTTAATGAGAAAATATATATATATAGATATATTTATTTTGGGGAAAAAATAATTCAACCAAACCAGTTACCAATGGTATCTTTAACTTATACATATCATATGTTAGAGTAAAATGTGATCGTTAATCTCTAGCTTCAGACAGCTGGGCTCTCAGGTAGGATATGAATTATTATCCAGGATTTGTCATCTATTAGGAATACAGGGGCACCTGGGTGGCTCAGTCAGTTGAGTGACTGACTTCAGCTCAAGTCATGATCTCATGATTTGCAGGTTTGGGCCCCATGTCGGGCTCTGTGCTGACAGCTCAGAGCCTGGAGCCTGATTCTGATTCTGTGTCTCCTTCTCTCTCTGCCCCGCCCCCCATTTTTGCTCTGTCTCTCTCTGTCTCGCAATAATAAATAAATGAAAGAAAAAGGAATATATTGCCTGCTTAGTTTCTAGGAATTAGGAGTAATTTTTGAAAATAATCTTAATGTTGCAGAATTAGAACCAGTTTTTAAAATTCATCCCTGTTGTGAATTTAATGTCCAGTTAGGTACAAGAGAGTGACAATCCCATCTACTGAATTGTGTAAATTGCCAACCAAATAAAAATGCTTATTTTTATTAAGAACCCTGCACATTGTAAGGGATATGTACTGAAAACATCCTTCATCTTCTTTGGAGCTCTGGGTAAATGAATGGTAGCTTTTTAGAAGATTTTTCCATCTCATTACACAGCAAAGATATGGAGTGTCTGGTGTGTCAGATAAAAACTTTTTGATCCAACTGTTGGGAATTTTATAGCCCCTTTCAAAATAATGCTAAGTAATAAAATACCATTCCCAATATATTTATGCTGGGAATATTTGGGGAAAATATGTCATTGATAATTACTTTTATTTAATGATAATGGTTTAAATTTGAGCTTTCAGTTGGCAAGTTAAACCTTTTCCATTTCGTATTTTACATAAAGTACCAAAGTAATGACAAATGCTCATTTGAAACGTTCTTGTTTTATTGGCATAAAGTTACTAGTCATATACATGACTGATTTTAAGAAAAGTTGTGAAAATAGGTGAAAGAATCATCTGTATTCTCCTAGCATATATATATATGTAAGGGAATGGGAATACTAAGAGAACACATATACATGTGTGTGCACATGTGTGTGTGTGTGCGTGTGCACGTGCGCATGCGTCACTGGACAGTTATATAACATAACTGTAGAACCTTTCATGGTTGTTACATGATGTTACATTAGGTTCAGGTGTAGCACACAGTGACTCAACAACTCTATGCATTAAGCTGTGCTCACTGCAAGTATAGCTACGATCCGTCACCACCCAATGTTACCACAATGCTGGTGACACTCTTCCCTCCACTGTACCTTTTGCCCCCATGATTTATTCACTCCATAACCGTGGAGCATTTTCTTGTTGTTGTTCTTGGTTCTTGGTTTTGTTGAATACTGATCCCGGGCAGATAGCAAATGTGATCTAAAACCCCACTTCATCAGCAACAGACGTTCAAACCTAAATCAGAAAGAGTTGCCCCTATTTCTTTGTTAAGGCTGACACAATCTTTAGGTTGACCCAAGGAAATCATGCTTGTTATTGCAGGGACCAAATATTGCCTTAAGGAAGGACATTGTCAATCTGCCCTGCCATTCCTGGAATAGACCTAAATATGTTATGAAACTAGGAGGTGTGTAAAATAATGCTATGTTGAAAACATGTTATTTTTCCCTGAAATATATGGATGCTTGAATGAACTCAAAGGGTCTGTGACACAAGAATAAAATTTAAATAGCAATTAAGGCATTTTTTTCCTTTTTTCAGCATATAAAGACAAGGAAATGTAATGGTTTTAATAATTAAAGATGCAGACTAATGAACACATTTTGCAATACCAATAAAAACTTCCTGTTATCATCTCTGTTTTTAAGAATGAAGAAGGCATTTCCTTAATGCACTTCACTGCTCCCTTTGCCAGCTCTGTTCAGGCTCGGAATTTGATAATAACAGTTCCAAATTGTAAAAATAAAAAATAGCATTAAAATTGATTTAAGTCCCACTTTCCAAATCAGTTAACCCAAAGGTTAAGTGCTACTGCACTTGACCCAAGAGAGAGTTTGGTCCCCTTTTATAAGACCTGAGTGTAAAGAATAAAGACAGCATTTTTCTTCTTCTCTTTTTTAAAGAAGCCACATGTAATGTTCTCTGAGTTAAGTTTTACCATTCATAATGAATGCAGTCTCGCCATTCAAATGCGACCATAAGTACACAGAAGATAAGAATTTAATTAAATGTAGATTAAAACCAAACAGGAAAACACACTAGCTGATAATTTTATCCCATCCTCTGGCCATATTTTTTATACTTCCTTCTTGTTCTTCTTTGGGCTATAGCTTATCAACATGCCGATAGTACCATAACTCATTACATCTGATGGTGCGGTGGAAATGTGCGGGCTCTGTGCTCGGATTTCCAAGGCACTTAAAATGCAAAGCATGTAAATGTCTCTGTTAAATATAGTAGTGTGGCAACACTGGTGAAAAAGAAGTGATTCTGAAGAAATCCTTAAACCTCTTACAAGATGCATTAGTATTGCATAGTAGCAAATGAAATTTTCAAAGTGGAACCAATTCATGTATTCACACGTCTGTGATATGGCTTAATATTTTGAGGTTGAGTCGCTTTAGCAGTTGGCAAGTTTGGGTATAGTCAACTCACTTAGTTTACTCCAGTGTGCAAAGGATTTGGTAACAGGCATCTCTATCACTTTGTAGGAAAATGGTGTTTTTTCCATCGTTGACCATAATGTAGTAACAATATCTTTGTGCTTGAATGTTGTTCTCATTAATCTTCTATAAGACATCTCTAAATGACTTCCTATTATTTGATCTGAATCTGTTGGGACTGTGAGGTTGAGTCCACAAAGTCCCAAAGATAAAATGGTAGAAAATAAAGGCATTAAGACAAATACATATACAAGGACAATTTGTATATATTTTTATGTGTAATCATTTTATCTTATTTTTTCTAACAATTATTTCTAATCAGTATAAAAATAGGCAGTGAATAGTTAAAGTAAATTCTTGGTCATTGTAAAGGAAGGCTCTCTGGACTAAACACAGTATTTTAAAATCCTAAAGAGAATATATGTTGAGCTTGTTAATTAAATATTAAACTAAGGTTTAGAATGGCAATCCATTCAATATGCAACCCTGATTTATTAAGTACTAGTAAAAGATAATGGAATCATTTATATATTTGCATTTTTTCTAAAGCTAAGAGCCTTCAGAAGTATAACATACTTTTTTTTCTTTTTTTAGAACAGGCATAAAATGTCAAGGGCATTCTATCTTTTGAAAGGTAAATAATTGGTTGCTTTTTTTTCTTTTGGCATGGGTTATTTGACTCATACTAATGATAAAGTTTTTCAATTAAAAATTGATCTGAAAAACTGATTTATGATTTTGCTTCTTTATTTTAATTTTGAAGTTCCTGATGGCTTGAGGTACTAAACCCATAGCACCACTTTCTCTATATTAATTGTCACATGACCACTTTGCACCCAAATTGGTATAATATGACACATTGACACAGGTGCCCATTTTGCCTTTAGGACTAAATCAAAAGGATTAACTCAATTTTTAAAGATACCAGAAATTTCACCATCTTGAGAAAAAACGTTTAATGGGGTGAACTTCTATTTTCCTGCCATTAAATTGCAGAGAAAAAAATGAAAATCCCAGTATAGAAATGAGCTAAATTGCTGGCCCCAGCTGGACATAGGAGCTTTATCCAGACCACTGGGGACATATCAAGGCATCGGTAATTTCTATCAACTCATTTTCCTTCCATTCCCTTTTCATAAAGTTGTTTCAATGGTGATATTAAGTAGGAATAACATAAAACTACAGAAAGTAAAACTGAAGTGCAAAATGCAGGAATATATTTTGGGGTTTTGAAAGGATACATTAAAAATGCTTTTGTCTGGGTGCCTAGGTGGCTCAGAGGATTAAGCATCCGACTCTTGATTTCAGCTCAGGTCATGATCTCAGGGTCCTGGGCTCTGCGCTGCTTAAAACTCTCTCTGTCTCTCAAAAATAAAATAAATATTGCCCCAAAATGTTTTTGTCTGCTCAAAAATTTTAAATACAAAATATAAAAAGAAAACCTAGTAAGTAGTATGCATACATCTGTGTAATGTGTAAGAGTTAAAATTTACAGTCTCTAAGGCACTCTAAGTAAATGATAGATTTAAAAAACCAAATAAAAACTTAAAGATTTCTTTAAGTATTAAGTGTAATAAATTATCCTCTCTCATCAAACATATATTTAAAGGCAAATGGAGAAAAATATCTCTATGAAACACATTACTTCCATCCACTGTGGGCTCCAGTCTACCTTAGATTTTTTTCCTCTAAGAAGCTCTAACAACCTCGTGCAGAAATTACAGAACACTATTATGGCATGTCCTGTCACGCTTGTGTTTTTCTCCATTTAGGACTGCCAGATCTTCAAGAACAGTCCCCTGCATCATGCCAAAGGACTGTTAGGTCCTAACCAACAAATACTGTTTTTTAAGATGGGTGAGAATGAGAGAGATGAAGAGAGTGAGAGGGTGATAATGAGAATGGAAGGAAGGAGACAGAAAGGAAGGTTACGGGGGAAGAAAGGATAGACTAAAGAAAAAGCAAGAGAAAGACAGAATGAAGAAGAGAGGCAGAGGAGAATTTAGCTACCCCGAAAAATACCCTTCTGTATCTCTAGTACTTTATCAGGCTGGAAATGATGCCAGTTTCAAAAATGAGAAATGAGCATGAGGAATATTTTAGGGAGAAAAACATGGAGGTAAGGGAATGTAAGATTGCTTTGGGGCCACATGCATGAATGTCTATGACAAAAAACAAAGGACAAGAAGTCTACATTTGGTAATGCTTTGTCAAGGGCAAAACACAAAGAACCAAGTGGGGTATTGAATACCTACTGTGTGATGAGACTTTATATGTTATTACATTGAAATCTTTAAAAAAACAAACCTGTAGACTGAATTATCCTCATCTTACAGATGTAGAAACTGAGCCTCAGAACGTAGGGGTGACTTACCTACCTTCAAAGGGTCACTAGAATAGATTCCAGAGAGGAACACGAGCAGATCGGTCTCAGTAGCATCTCCCAGTTCCTTGCCTCTGCAGCCAACTCTGCTGCTTCCAATGCTGTGACATTAGGTTAACTGTCTGTGCATTTTCTCTGAAATGAAATCACATTAGTAAGTTACTCCAAAAATACTGTTTAAGCTGCAACATTTTAACTTAAAATATTTAAAAATGTTTATGAATGTCATATAAAATTGTGATTTTATTTTTTTAACATTTATTCATTTTTGAGAGACAGAGAGAGACAGAGCATGAACAGGGGAGGGACAGAGAAAGTGGGAGACACAGAATCCGAAGCAGGCTCCAGACTCTGAGCTAACTGTCAGCACAGAGCGCGACATGGGGCTTGAACTCACGGACTGCGAGATCATGACCTGAGCTAAACTCAGACGCTTAACCAACTGAGCCACCCAGGTGCCCACAGACTTGTGATTTTTAAAATAAATATTATTCAAGGCAGGTGAAATCAGATTGATGTGATGAGATCTTTCTGGAAATTTAAAAAATGCATATTTCTAAGTTCTGTGGTAGAAGTTATTTCTGTCACAATTTTATTGGGGTGCTTGAGAGATTAGCAGTTTTGCACCATAGAGCATATGTCTATTCTGATGACGTATCTTTTATGACTATACTTTGAATGTTTACTTTTGAGAGAGAGAGAGCACAAGCAGGAGAGGGGCAGAGAGAGAGAGGGAGACACAGAATCCAAAGCAGGCTCCAGGCTCTGAGCTGTCAGCACAGAGCCTGATATGGGGCTTGAACCCACGAACCATGAGATCATGACCTGAACCAAAGCCAGACGCTTAACCGACTGAGCCACCCAAGCTCCCCTGAGCTGTTTTCTTAAGGCTGAAATGAGCAAGAAATAATGCTCATAATTTTCTTGATTCAGAAGAGAAACATTGGCAGAGAATAACTAATTTTGCCAACAGGGAAATTGGTGAAATGTATCTTAGAAACAACTATGACATTTTAAATGTAAATGTAAGAAATCTATGGTGGGGGGCGGATATACATAGAGGATTTTCATAGAAACAGGCTTATCCTGCAACAAAGCTACTAAAGACAGCTCTGACCACCCAGGAACCTTTGACTCTACCTTTTGTCTGAGGGAGACCATGGTCCCATCAAGCCCTGTCATAACTGAATTATCAGTTCAGCATGTAGACTTTTCATTTAATACGAGGGAGATTTTTCCAATCAAATTTGGTAATGTCTTCAAAATATTCTCTATGTTAATCGGGTGCAAACTGTAGGGAAATGTGAAGAGGCAAAATGTTTCCCTACCAATAATCACACCAGGCAGACTTTAAACATTTCTATTAAAGCTCAAAAGTACAAGCTTGCTTTATCCTCCCCTTTCCAAACTCTGTTACATTTAAACAGAAAATCCAAAATGGATTACAGGAGCCTTCATGACTAGGGAAAAATAAATATGTGTCTCAAATAATGAAATAAAATAATTATAACACAGAGTAGAAGTTAAAATATTACTAAAATATGTCTGTTAGTGGGTAATTTAGTCACCTCCACAGCAGTGGCAAAATTGGAAGTCGGGTGGTAACAAATGCGTGTTGCAGCATTAAACAATAACACGTTCTTCCCGAGGAAACTAAAATGACAGGTGTGGCCATTGATGCTTTAAGCATATACTGTGACCTCAAGACTCACAATCTGCTACAGTCTGTAGAGCACATACTGTGGAGTCAGAATTGTGTTGAGGGAATGGACTAGAAAACATCATACAGGACCTTCAGATTATTGACTGTAAAATATGTATTTCAGTGTCTTATGGAGATAACATTTTAAAAATAAAATGGAAATAAACATCTCCCTGACTGCTTACTTCTTCTTATTTTCTTAAGCACAGAAGGCGGTGTGTAAATGATGGAAACTATATTTACGTAGCTTTTTAAATGGATGATGCTGTGGTGTTTGACCTTAGGTACATTATAAAAATAAAATCTTCAACCGAGTGTCTCTTAGTTATATTTGAAACTAGATTCTTGCTGCATTTTTTATTTAAATGGGTTGCCTTAATGATTTGGCCTCATAGATACCAGAATTATGCAAAGATGAAAATAACACTAGCATTAAATTCATACTTCTGAACTACATTCGTTATTACATTTTGTAGTTCTCTATAGAGCATTACTTTGTGCTTGGTTTTGCTCCTATTTCCTATTCTGTCTAATTCCCCGTCACAATTTTTACATTATAACCCACTGAAGATTTTCCTTTTTTTTTCATTTCGGTAACCATTATTTGAATCATAAAAAAACGCATTACTGTATTCATAATGTACTGCTCATGTGACAGTTTTTGAACTTTAATATTCTTTTCTGTAATGTGCCGGCTTAGCAGCCTATAAAAGAGACATATTGTTTGTAATGTTTCTTACCCACAACAAATGATGTGATTCTGGGTTTTATGAAATGGCAGTAGTTTTCTAAATTTGTGATTCTTCTGTGTTCCGTTGTCAAGAACAGTTGTACATCTGCTCGGCACAGACTTTGCGAGACTATGAACTTTAATTGAGGAAAAATAATGAGGGTTCAGGGACTACTGATACGGAGCCGGTTGCAAACCAAGTGCCCTGGTGTCAGATCAATGGATTATTTACTCCTTTGTCATAAACAGGAAACAGTTGGTTGTTTGTGGTGACTACACGCATATTTTAAAGCCTGTGTACATATTTTCTCCTTCCCTGTCAATGTAGAACATTTTAAATAGTGCTTAGTTTATGATTTAGCGTAACCATATAGAATAAGCAAACAACACTTGTTCTGTTTTAATAATTAACCACCGTGTTTGAAAAAGAACTTTAGGAATGATTTCAGGAACCCACGTTATATGTGCCTCCGGCCTTTACCTCTCAACTCATATGGTCGCAGTGGTAAACCCTCTATATAATTGTCTAAATATTTTCCTGCCTCTCTTTATAGACCTTTGAAAGGAGAAACCTTTTTTTCCTTCCCAAATACATAAGGAAATCTAAAATATAAATTGTGGATAGTTGTAGAATTTCATTAGGACACCAGAGAGTCGGCACAAGGTTTTCAAGCCACTAGACCAGAATTTTCTCAGGAAATAATTGGGAGGTTGGGGAGGGTGGGGGGAGCAAAGCTCAGGATCCTTTTCTGAGTTCAAAAAACAAGCACCTCGGCCTTTCAGGAGGCACGTGACTTCTGAGCGTGTTGGAGCCATCTCAGACACACCTGAGCAGGACCAACCTAAGAGGCTAGGGTCACCCGAAGGGGGCGTGCTCCTCTCTGCACACTCCTCATTAGCAAACCAAACAAAGAGCTGTTGGATGCCTGGAATTAGCTGCAATTTCCACCACGACAAGTCACTTTTTGTGTTACATAATGATATGCTGGGAATTTAAATCCCAGGTTCTAGAGATCAGTGGTTTAAATTCTAATGATGGGTTTCATGGCATGGAAGTCTGACTTTTAACACTTGGGGGTTGGAGACCGTCGAAATCATACCATAAAGTTGATACACAGAGCCCACCCATGGACAGCTCCTCTCAACCCTCAGACAGTTCACACAAACCTCATTTCTCAACCAGAGATGTTATAATTGAGCCTGTGTTTGGGAATAGTCTTTATTTTTACTGCAAATCTCATTTAATTTCTTATGAGATTGGGATTCCTACTGGAAACCTGAATTATGTTCAAAAGAACTGCCACCAGAGAAAAACAAATTTATGTCAAAGATAAAGAAACTTGAAGTTCTAAAATGCAAATTAAAAAATCAATAACTTCAAAGTAGATTTAACTAAAGTATAATATTTAGCAAAGTATGAAGCCATTTTGGCAAAAAAAAAAAGCAAATTTATGTTTTTCTTGTTAACTGTATATTCATCACCACATGATGTAATAATAAAACAATGCATCCTTCTACCATGGAGTCATGACAAATAGATCATCTAATGTGGAAATAAAAATAATACCTTAATTCCTAGTCAAATGAAATAATTGCTACTAGTTAAATGTGTCATTCATTCCTTAAGTAAGGATTGGATTGGATGTTTCAGCAATGTCTATACTCAGTATGGGTCTTGTAACATTGTTAGCATATCTAGTGTGCTATTAGATATTTTAAGAAAGCTTAGATTTTCAACTTATGCTTTCTAAATATTACATGCAAGTATTCACTGGCTAATATTTTCCCCTTTTTCTAATCACAATAATAAATTTAGTTATCATGAAAAAGTTGAATTTTCCATCAGTACTATAGGAATAAGGCAAAAATGAAATCCATTTTTTCCCAGTGGGTTGGATGGGGTTTCTAGTTCAGAGTCAACAGAATTTTTTTTGAATCCAAAATCTAGAATGGGAATCAAGGCAAACTGCAATTGTGAGCAGTGAGAGATTATGGCTGTTCATCTCTGTTGATTAAATGTTAAGTTTAACTTAAAAGACAAGTTGAAGTTACTTAATTTAAAAGCAAATATTGAACTGGCTATCTATAAAGAATTGATTAGCTCCACTATCTTGAAAATATGCAGCATTGGAAATACAATCATTCATTCTTAGACGTATGTGTTATTCTAAACAGCAGGAAGTAGTAAGTACAGGCCTCGAAGCTCTGTCCTACCATGCAGAGATGAAAAGTTTGAGATGAAATGACATCAGTGAAAATTCTCTGAATAAAAGGCATCTGGAGCAAAGTCTTTGTCTAAGACCCCGGATCTCCAGAGACGAGTATTGTACCTGAATTTCTTGCTCTGTGATCTGCCATTCTCAATGGAATCTCATTTCTCAAAAAGAATTTAAGAAGTGTGAGTTGTAAGAGAAAAGTGGAAATGACCAATTTTTTCTATGAATGGAGGTAAAGCTTGTGTTGTTTCTTTCTTTTTTTTTTTTTCCTTTTTAACACAAATGTGTCTGAGGGATCACAAAGAATAAAACCAGGACATGATTTGTAAGCCCAAACATGACTGTTGCAGAATTGGCCCCAGCTGTAGAAGCTTTAAGTAGCTACTATTAAAAGGATCTCTGTAGCATGTGAACAAGTCTGCCAAGATTCAGACCTTCATTGTGCCTGCTCTCCTGCATTCTGTGATGGTGAGGGGAAATTTAATGTGCGTGTGCCTGTGTTGTCTTCATCACTGTAGCCGCAGCCTCAGTAGAGACAAGGAAGCCAACTCTGTTTTCAGCAAGATGTTGGGTTGAATGAAAATGTGGCAAAATACTGAAAACTTTATTGTCTTGAAAATGAAACTTGATTTTCTGGAAATAAAAATCATATAAGAAAAGCATGTGAGAGACTTCATAATGATTTTATTGACATAGTAAAAAATTATTTTCCAGCTGAAGTTTTGAGCCTACAGTAAAACCTTTATGTCAAAAATTACCCTTATGCAAGGAGACTAAAGCATACTGCAAGCCTTTCAGAAATGTCATTTTCAGAATACCTTCTGATGATTATGGGTCTCTTTTTTCTGTAAAGTTCTATAGAGAATATATTTTAATTAGCTTTCACTTGATACTACTTCATACGCACTGCCCAACTCTGACCCAATGTCTGATCATATAGAATACATTACAAAAGAGCTGGTCATTTGAGTGCTTTAATATAGCTTTGCATTAATGTCAGGCATCATTTAGACAAGGCATTAAAAGTGTTATTTTAATGACTGAAGTGTGTTGGGTAGAAGAGGCTTAATCTTTATAGGAAGAACAATTTCAATTAGCTCTAAAATATTAATTTGTTGGTACAACTATATACTCTAATGTATTTGGCTACGAAACATCTTATGAATAATACATTGCTAGAATCCACTTGTCTTACGATGTAACTAATACTGCCTTTAAAAACAAGGGTTGCTCATTTTATAACCTCCATGAATCAGTTAAAATAAAAAAATAATTTTTTAAAAACTTGACCATTTTCAACGTCGAAGGCTATTTCTGTACCCCCCCCCCAAAGTAATTTGTAAGGCCACAAATAAAATATGCAATCTCTGGCTAGTAAGATATTGAATAGGTTTTAAACATGATATGGCTATCTGTCTTAAATTTTTAAGGGTGTTTTTATTTATTTGTTTACATGGTGAGTGTGAGATATTCTCCCCAGAAACACTTTGTCTCACGGTGGAAAGTGTGAAAATATGAGAACAAAAATGACTGCACACCTTAATCCTACCATTGTGTTTCTGGGAACTAAAAATGCTGCTTGTTCTGGCTTTTACTCTCCTTGAATATCTCCCTGTAGCCTTATCTTTCCATTGTGCTGGCTGTTGAGTGCACAATCTTGGCATTGGCCTTCATGGCTGCACATGTGGCCCTGCCTTAAGGTGAGTGTGAGTCACATAGGTAAAATCCCTGCAGCCCTTCTGAAGATGGGCTGTTTTTCCTACAGCTAGCCAGAACTCTGTGATTGCTTCTTAGACTTCTCCAGGGCTGCCTGTACAAGGCGAAACATCGGTGGCTCTTAAATGCCTGAACGCTATACACCACTGTGGAACACTGGTCTCCCGGCTTGGATGGTGTTAGAGCTCGTGGTGCACCAGGCCGAGACAGCTGGCTAAAAAGTGCAAAACTCTGCTGGGCAGTCACAGGTTTCATGCACCCCCATAAATGCCTTCAAACAACCAAACCAAGTAGGAACAATGGCTTTCGTATAGGTGGGCCTACGAAGCATACATCATCTTCCCTACCTCTCCTAGTGACTGTCACCAGTAACGCTGGCCTCAGTCACAGGCAGTCTGATGAGCATCATCTCAAATATATGAAAACTAGATTTCGGTTTAAAATATAGCTCCTGCACAGTGTAAGAGTGGAGGGGTGAAAATGCTGAGTTTATAGCAAAGCAGAGCCACACACATGCAGTTTTTCAACGAGGTAAAGGAGGCTTTTGTAGTAGATTTCATGCAGCAGTTGGCATTGGCAGTATTGCAAAAAGAGATGTATTCTGTTGTGCTCTGTTTGATCAAGTGCTAAACCCGTGTGATCAATAGAGAGACAGATGTCGGGTGCAGATGGCGCTGCCGTGATACCTGGGGCAGCGCGGGCCTGCCAGAATGACAGAATGGGAACAAGGAGGAGCAGCAATGCAACAGAATGTGACAAATGAAATTAGGGTTTATACTAGTCGATAATTTACAGCTAATACAAAGTGACAGAATTTTTCAGTACCCCGTATATTTTACTTCCAGTAATGCTATAGCCAATAAAGGCATATTTCATGCAACATAATAAAATGAAGGCTGTGGGGAAATATAGTCCAACCGTTTCTTATTATGTTACAACTTTTAAAATTGATCCCTGAGAGAATACTAATAGCATGCAAGTCTTGTTAGAGTGACGTCTAAAGGCATTTTATCACCAAATTTATAGCAGCCCCGTCACTTACTCTCATTGCATATTAGACTCATAAGTTGAAGGGAGATAACTCTGTATGACCCAAAATACATATGCTTTGCTTTAGAATATATATTAAAAAGAACTCTTCTAGTCTGTTTATAAAATTATAAAAACAATTATCAATTCCAACTTACTAAATAAACATTTTAATTTCCTATATTAATGGGAATGTTTAAGCAGTCACCTGTGTAATTAAAAATGAAAATCTAAGCACATATTAAAATTTGTCCTCCACATCCAGGCCAAAACCCATAGTTCATATATTTGGAATATATTTTATGACTCTATACTTCAAAATACATTGATAAATAGCTAGAAGTGACAGCTTTGCAGTAATGGTGAATCAGTTGATATCCTTTTGTGACATAGCCAAATTCTTCATGGTCTTGAACACACACACATGCACATTCTCCCTAGTGACCTGCTGTCAGTCTGGGAGTGGTGTGGGGGGAATGAGCAGAGTCCTCTCTCAGCACAACTATGCAGTGGGTTTTTTTCTTTGCATGCGACTCTTTCCTCCTTTGTTTTTCCTCCTTTTGGGCTTCTGTTGATCTGAATGTTGCAGGCATGTCTGCAAAAGATACCATCAAAGAACTTATCACCATGGGACCTCTCTCCCCACCCACTTCCTCCATTATTCAAATATTCACCAAGCAGTAGAATTTTAGTATCCGTTCTCAGAGCATCTGTAACCATATCCAGATGAAACTCCAAAGTCGAGTGCCCACAATGAGGGATGGTCTGATAAAGGCATATTGGAAAGTATAGGAATTTCTTAATCCTTATGCAGGTACAATAATGGACAGTGAGACCCATGACTGCCTGTGCCATTGACAAATGCATATTAATAATATTAATGGGAGATAATCCCTGACTTCAACAAGCCTTCCTAAGTGCCTGCTTTGTGAATACCAAAGAGGACCCAAGGCATATCCTATAGTGGCAGTAACATTTCATTGGCTTGAGTCAGAGCATTTACAACCTCAGCATCAATGAATGGGGACAAGATCATGAGGTTTCGTGTAGTTCTAAATATAGTGGGAGTCTTGCCCATCTAGGATATTGCTTCGCAACTGAAAATCACACACACACACACACACACACACACTGCTCTATTTACTCCACATACAATCATGGTAGTTACTTTTAAATAACTGCTACATTACACTTATTATCCATAGTTGTGTCATAATTCAAACTAAACTTAATAATAAGTGGATCTATGGCTCTAAAATGAGTATTTACAATTACTAAAAGCAATTTAGAATTGCTAAAAGTTAATATAGCAATAATATTCTAGATGTTTCAGCAGATATTATGCTTTGGGTTTTGCTATGTCCATTCAGTTTAACAACAAAAAACTTATTGCTCTATTTTTTAGGAGCCTCATTGTGAAATTTTAGAAAACTTTGGGTTAGGAAATTCCTAACCTTAACTAGATCTTCAATGAAGGAGACTAGTTTCAGTGTGTATTTTTTAATTACTCTAATTTACCAAACGTAAGAGTTGTTAGAGAAGGTGCTCTGAACTCTGGAGACTCATACAGAAAGTGTGACTCAGGTAGTTGGCTTATTATAATATGAATGGATCATTATTTTTGGAAGATATCTACGGTTGGACTCAGTTTATATGAAACTCGTGCTTGATCTTACTGGTCTGTGTTATCAGGCATCTTCCTATTTAGATCATGATATTCCCTTCCAAGGATATTTTTTGTATGCCATTTGATAAGAGCTGGTTGGAAATTAACAAGGTTATAGGTATTCAACTTGATTCTTAGCATTATGTAGCTTCATTTCACACATCACAATGAGTAAGCGTAAGCTCATGGAAAACCACTTTATTTCATTTGTAAGTTCTAAATACTCACCTAGACTTGTTTCATGATGGCAGTATTTTTGGCATGGCATCAGCACTTTATCCATCTGTCAATTTTGATCTTTAAATCTGTTGAAAGGAGCCAAGGTATCAACCTTTTAATTTTGAAGGTGAAGAAAGTTAGACTCGGAAAAATTAGATGGACTTCCCACACTTATAGCTATATGAGAATCCAGTTCTCTGTACTTTACCATCATGGCCAAAGGTAAACAACTGAACACTAGTCATCCTGGGTTCCTTTACTGGGGCAAGATTCCTCTCCACAATATCAGCCTCATACATTCTTCATGAGTCAACTCAAAAGCCCCCTCTTTTCTTGAGACTTCCCCAACTATTGTAGGTGTAATGATTTTCTGCTCCCATAAACTCCTATAAGTGATGTTTGTATGATTCAGTTTGACACATGGATTGTCAACTGTTAATAACTGCATGCACTTGTGTGTGTGCATGTGTGTGTGTCTGTGTGTGTGTGTTTACTACTCAACTAGATAGTAATAAGTTCCTAGAGTCAAGGAACTCAACTTCCTTTACTAATACTGAACTGCAATCATAGTAGGCATCATAAAGTGATGGATCTGTTTATTCATGAATGAATTCAACCATGATTCTTTTCATTCATCATGACTCTCTTTAATTTTGTTTCCTGTATATTGATCAAAGAAAGGATGCCTCCGTAGTGCTCCTGGCTATTGGTAGAGGTAATGATATCCTTTCATTTAACATGGCTATTGTTAGCTTACATGTGCTGAGCATTTTGATAGGTTTAAGGATATGTTAGTGAACAAAACAGACAAGACTTGTTTTCTGCAGCTCTGGAAGCTGAGCAATGGATTGGCAGAATTCAAGTCAGCCACTGAGTGAAAAGGACAGTATACACCAAGGCAAGGATTTATGATTTTCTTTCATGATATATAGTTTGGCATTTATATTTTTAAAGCAAGCAACTGGGACTTCTTTAGGTGTACAATTATAAGAAGATATATTTTAAAAATTAACAAACCCACTTTTGCAAGGTCTTAGCACATTTCCAAGTAGGCAATAGACTCTAATTAAAAGTAAAAGCAAGTAATGAATTATATCATTTATGCCCGAGCCACACAGGCTTAAGCCCCTTCTCTGAGCTAGGCATTTTATATACACTACAAAATACTCAGATCAACTCTAGGAAGTGGGAGCTATTGTCCCATTTTACAGAAAAAAAAATGGACTGAGACTCAGAATAAACCACAACCCAAGGTAACAGAGCTAAAAAATGACCAAAGTATGATAGATCATGCAACACAAGTTTGTCATCATTTGACAACCTTTTATATTGTACCAAGCTGGGTCATATTATCTCTCTTTCACCTGCCTCTATGTCAGAGGTCTTTTCAAGATGATGTGAGTTTCTGTGAACATATTTCTATGGGCATAATGAACATTTCATTTGCAACTGTCCACTGGCATCTCAGTAGATATAGACCCAGTAGGAAGTGAGGCCTGACTATGTCCAGCATTGTGGGAGAAGAGAAAGCCACCACACCTCTTCTTATGAGTAAAGGCTGAGCACTTTGAGTCCCTGTGTTCTTTCCCCTCTGTGTTCCCCATTGCCATGACCAGAGTGTGTGTTCCGTGAAGAGAGGTGAGTAAGTGGCTGAATAAATTAGTAAGAACAGTTATGTCTTACTTGCCACCTTGTGGTTCATGCTGCAATCTGACCAGCCTATGCTGGCTGATAAATTACAAATTCAGGAATAGAGGAAGTCAGTCAGAGTATACTCTGAAAGGTTTTTTAAAAATCTTTCTAAATTGCTCTTTTTAATAAGCTCTAGGGAGGCTAAGGAAAATTTCATGATGCTTCATGAGTGCAAGGGTGGGCATTTTCACTTCTGCTCTGTTAATGCTCCATTGGACTCAAGAGAAGTTGACCCATTGGTTTATATAAGAATATCTATTTTTTTCTGAATTCCCTTACAAACTTTTGTGTATTGCTTCTCTAAGTAATATAGTTAACTCAGAAAAGTACAAGACAATGAAAGGGAGGAAATTTTACAGATTTTAGCAGTATGAGCATTTTGTAAAAAGTTACAGAGAATTTGATTTAAAATATAAGTGATATAAAAATGTAAATGTTATCATTTGATCCCCAGAAATAAAGCGGAAACTACCTTTGTTTAAGGTCTGAAGCAAATAAATGCAGTGAAATTGACAGATACAGTATAAGAAAAGCATTTAAGAAACACTTAGAACAAATGTGTTCAGAAGTATAAGTGTTGGATTATTTTAGTGCTGCCCTTCCCATAGAACATATGTATTATATATGTTAATGCATAGCCCTTTGAAAGTCTCCTGAAAATCAACTATACTTCCATACGTGTTCCTAACCTACTAAGAATATGTGTACTGGTAATATTAATTCCAAAATGGTGTAAGGTCTTAGACTGAAATATTTAACTGTCTACACTTCAGTAAAAATTTTAATACTCTGGTGAGTGATGGCACACTGAATATATATATATAGTAATGGAGTTTTAGTCACACAGGGCACACAGAGTTAACACAAATCCTCCTCTCCAGCACAGATAGCCACCAAGGGTCCTGACAACAGGAGGGGTCACAGCTCACTCCAGTATCTATCCTCTAAAACCTTCATTTTGGTGTCACCTATATCATGTTAAACTGGCAAAACTCCTTGTGAGTGGGCACAGTGCCAATGTGGCAGATGGCTCTGAGCTGGGCATGCCAAGGGACCAGTATGTGCATCAAGTTTGACTATTAAAAATGGAGTTTCCATCCAGGAGTGCTGTTCATATAAATATTTTTGCACATTTATAGTTTTTATTTTTTAAATTAATGCCCAAACTATGTTACACACACACACACACACACACACACACACACACACACACACACCTTCCTACAATTGCTCTAGAATTTTAAAATTAACTGCTTAAGCAGATTTTGAATATAAACAAATCCAGACTCAGTGGTATAGTATGGAAAACACATGATGTAATCTTTAACCTTGGGTCAGTGTTTGCAGTGTAGATACATTGTTAACATTTAGAAAATCTTTATTAGTATGAATAGTATTTGTCACAGTCATTTATTTATTGAACCTGATTTTTAAACTCCCTATCCAAATGTCTCTAAATGTGAATTGTATGTCATAAATATGTGTATTTATAGAAAGTATTTATTAGAGAAGAAAATTAAAATATCACATCAGTCGTGATGACTTTATTTCTCCTTTTTCATAGTTCCACTTGTTCTTTCTGCTTAAAAAAACTGAAGCTGTGATCTAAAAAGCAAAACAAAATAACATCCTAATAATTTCAGACTCTGTGCAATTATAAATATAGGTAAATCCTGAGAGTTCTGGTGGTTTGCAGGTAATACCTATTTTCTGAATGCCTAGGATACAGAATATTAGCAAGTTCATATTTATTCCAAGAATGCAGCAAACAATAGAGGTCTGAAAGCTAAACAGGGCCAGTCTTCTTTGGGAATAACAGTCTGAAATCAGTGATATAAATCACTCCCCGAAAGGTAACCAGAGCCAACAGCAATAGCAAAGGAAATGTGTTTTCTAGGGACCAGTGCCTTCTAGGACAATACCTCAAGCAGGTGATGTTTTATAATCTGCCCCAATTGAGGCTTCTGCAGGACAGGCTTTGCCATTCCAAGTAAAATATTTACAAAAAGGAGGCAGAGCAAACATTTTGTAGCACCTGCCCCATGCTCATCCCTGCACTATGTCCTTCCTGTAAAATGATCTTCTCTGAGTCACCACAATCATCTGATGGAAGACCAAATAATCCCCATTTCCCAGGTGAGGAAATTGTGTCTCAGACGGATTAAGTAAATTCCCCAAGGTCACACAGATGCTAAATATTCAGAGCTGCATTCCTCCCTCTGATTTGTCTGGTTTTTAAAATGTCAGCTCTATGCACTTTGTCACAGTACTCATCTCTGTTAACCTAGCCAGTGCAGTATAACACATCGCAAACTGGATGATTCACTAAGGGTCTGGGGGCTGTTCCTCATATCTCCAAGACGGGGATCACAAACGTCATGGTCCTAAGGATAAGTGCGGCCAACCTGCCCAGAGCCTATCAGCATTGTAGGGAAACCTCTATTAACCCAGAAAATCTGCCATTCTTAGGAACTGAGTAATACACATAATTACTTTCAGGGTCTGGAAAAGGAAGAAGGACACAACTACTTGAGTAGGATAGTTTATTGACCACATTTTCATCCTCTTGTCTTATTTTGAGTCTTTTTACCGATTCATTGTCAAGACGTAGGGCTCCCTTTGATCTTCTAGAACCATAGGAGGGGCAGGGAGTAGACAAAATTGCAACGGATGGCCTTTTCCAACAGGGGCCGGACTTTAACATTGCAGGGATGTGGTGCTAAAACTAGATCACGTTTTAAATTATGGGCATGAGGAGAGTATGGATGTTGTGAAAAGGTTTGAAAACTTAAAAAATATAGCATATGTGTATTGATTTGAAAATAATCAAAATAAAATTGTAATAAAAATTAATTTTCAAAAATGTTTGCCGAATGTATTCAAGGTTTTCACAGATAACCTTCTATTGTAATTAGAAATTGAATAGATATTCCTTTTCTCGATTTTTACTTTCCTTGATTTAGTGTCCTTTTATTATTCTTAATTATTACTGTCTATGACTTTTGTCAATAATTTTCTAAACCAATGGCTTAAAAAAAGTCAGGGTTTTCTTGTCGAAAACAAAAACACTCAAGGTCTTCCACAGATGCAAGGAATATTGTAATAAGTTAGATTGTGCTCAAGAATGTAAAAGGGAAGAACTGTTTCATTCTTAGACCCTTGACTCTATTATATTTCTCTTGCAAAATGAAATGTGGTTTTTTTTATGATTTTTTTTCTTTTAGTTTCATGGTACATTGCTATACTTGATGCGATTTCAGGGTAATTTTATACAATTTTGTAAATGACTTAAGTGATGTAATGCCCTGAAATACACAGGAAGGTGTTTTAAAATCTGTCATTTCCATTTGGAAGAAAAACACCAAGTATTCAATAAGCATTTGAAAAGAAGTCAAACTCAGAACCCCTGGTGTGCAGGCAAGTTTGATTTCCCTGTCTCCACCTCTCTCTCTTTCCTTCTGGCAAACACGGGGCTCTAGCTCTCAGAATTCATACAAACACCTTTGATTTTAAACAGTCAGTACTAAGTTCTCTATTTCTTTTAAGAGCAGAATTCTTACAGACTTCAGAAGCGTGTAGGTGGTCAGTATACAATGTGTCACTTATTTCTTCTTGAACACAATTGATATAAAGGTTTTAGGCTTTGTTTGGTTTTAACATAAACCATCCTTTCTACATCCCTGAATCACTGAATACAGACTTCGCTATAAACATCACAAGACCTATTATTTTTGGTTCTATGTTTCTTAGTATGCCCATAGTTAACCAGCAGTGCTTTTCAGTTTACGAAAATAGTACCAATGTTAGTTTAATCTAGTACATTAAACAGGTTGCTTAAAATTCATTTTTTTCATAGTTTTTAGATCATTCAAGCTACTGTCAGTTTCCCCTTAATAAAGCTAATCTTCAGTTCTGCATTTAGCCACAGTATGCCAGTACAATTTACATTTTGATTCACCGTAAAATTCTAACTTTTCATATTATTTCATTCTGGAGTTCCAGTTGCTTTATTTAATAGATTGTCCTTTGATCTCATGGAGACAATTGCATTTTACTTCTCTAATGAAGCTTGTATTATTATAGCCAAGTGAATGTTGCACCAAATGGTAGAAGAAATCCCAAAGGGAAACATGCCTTTCTCCATGGAGGTTGGAAAAAGCAGCATAATTCATTTTTGAGAGTTATCAGGCAGTTTGGCCCCAAATCCCTATTTCATGCCATTATTTTATTTTGCATTCTAAGGTATTTTGCAGTGATGATGTATTTTCAAGGTTCTCTGAGTTATTTCTAACAACTAGCTAGTTAAGTAAGTTAATGTGTCCTTTATTCGGCAGACAATTCACAGTAAGAGCAAAGGACCTGCAGAGTAGCCTCTTGTTTCCAATATTTTTTGGCAAATATTTTTATCCTCTTATTTACACTTTCATAATTTGTCACTGGCATTTCTGGAAATTAATTTTCAAGAGGCCTCATGCAATTTATTCAGCAGTGAGTAAAAACTTGGCCAAAATCTCAGTGGTTGGACTGAATGTGAAAGAAGTCAGTGGTTTAAAACTCTATTCTATTATGTGTGCTGTTTCTATCTTTAAGGCTTTTCTCTCCATCGTTTTATCTATTTTGAGTAAAAGAAGGGAGGGGGAAAGAGGAACTCTACTGTATAGATAGAGAGAAATCCCAAAGATTTGGTCTTTTGTCATACACAGCATTGATTTATGAACAGTTCTGCTTTTGTTAACTATTGATGCCAGAAGTCAAAGCTTCATAACCTCTCACTCATCTGTGTTTCCTGCCCAGAACTTTGCTTGTGCATACAATTACCTGTCAGCCGTTGAGGCCATCTTGATTCCTGCTACTCAGAAGTGGTAACCAGCATAATGCTTTACTTCTAGGATGTCATGGAAGGTAGCTTGAGTTCTGTCCTGTAGGCAATGGAGAGCCATTCAGAGGTTGGAAGTGAGGGCGGGAACATGGTCATGTGTGTATTTTAGCCATGCATTCTTGTAGAAGGGTGGAGGATAGATTGAAAAAGCACAAGACAGGAGGAATGGGATAAACCACTGTGAGACAGAGCTAAGGGGGGCCGAACTAAGTAAGCATCTCTGGAGGAGGAAAAGGGGAGAGAGATTAGAAAGCTACGTTGGATGTTGAATTGGCTATGTGTAAGGACAGTGAGGAAGCTAACACAATTCCAGAATTCTGAGAAGATAATGAGACTCCCTTAGGAAAATCTATTTCTCAGACCTGTAAGTCTGATCAGAAGATGAACACTAGACCTCCATAGACTGGCAATATTGTCAGCCATCTTCTCAGACCAATTTTCTGGTTCATTGTTAAATGTGCTGCTGAAATCAACCATCATGCCAAGAGCTCAGATACCCACCTAACAGAGCTTAGAAATATTGGATTTTCCTGATGGGGTGATGGTTTAGAAAATAATCAAGCAATTATGAAATGATCGATAGTAAAAATGCTAGTAAAAATAATTCATATCAGACCAGCGTATTCTGCATTGAATGAAACTTGGTCTGTGTTGTTACAACAGAGAAGCTATTTACAAGGATTTGAATAACGAGACACAGATACGACATCATGAGCAAAATGCATATCTGTGGTCTTAAAGCAGCAGGAACAGGAGGGGGGCAGTCTAGAAAACAAACAGGTGTAAAGATTCCAAATGATACACGATGTACTTCTCCTTCTGTTTACAAAGCACGATTTGATTTTACATACCATCCTGTATAGTGGCTTTAAAATTATTAAATAAGAGCTGTAGCCAGCAATGCATGCAAAGTATTCATTCATTGTTGTAAACTACAAAAATATTGCTTTTATGCAAAGAGAATGCCATTGTAGAATTTTAAAAGGCATAGAAATAAAAGGCTCAGGATTGGAGCGATTTAAACAAACTCACTAGAATATAGTAGATGATTAAAATACAATCTATAATTACATTACACTGGTATCAGGTAAGGATAAAAGCCTATAAATACACTGGGGTCAGGGTAAGCATAAAAAATGAAACAGTTATTTGAATAATCTGAGATCAAGTTGCAGTAATTAAAAATGAATGTATTATTCAAATGAAGGAATTAGGTTACAACACTCCTCGTATGAAAATATTATTGTGACAGACTGAAATAAGTTGGAAATGATTTTGATTAAAAAATGGGTAAAGGAATGTAATAACTTTCACTAGGGAAAAATAGACAATCGGGGAATATAAAAAAAAAATTGGGGCTGCCAGATGAGAGACCACGAGAGGCTAGCTGTTCACGTGCTTTTTGATATTTTAAACTTGCATCAGTCAAGCTTCTGTTTTACTGCTGCGTCAAATGATTTAATTTCCCAAATCATTCAAAGGTTCTAACTTCTTCACAATTTTTTTTCCAGAATCCTTTTGTCTTTTCATAAATGCAATATTTTTGTCATTTATACCAATGAATGAATATTCTATAAGCATTGCTGGCTACGGTTCCCATTTAGGAATTTTTAAAGTTACTATACAAGATGTAAAATCAAATGGTCATTTGTAAACAGAAGGAGAAAGTACATCTCCTCTTTCTCGCTAGATAGATAGATACACAGATAACGTACATATGTTTTTTTCTCTTGCAGATAGGTACACCAAATGAGGAGAAGGGAGGGCTGAACATTTTTTTATTTAAACACTTCTTATAGTTAAAGAATGAAAATTTTAATTATTCCTATAGCAAGCAGCTCCAGTTAAATACAAAATTGCACATGTCATCTGTTGAGGGCAAGAAAACTTACCTTTAATGAGGGAATATACAGACACATACATATATATCTTCTGCTTATGGTTGACATTCATTTGCATTGTATTCAAATATTTATACATTCATCTTCCACTATTATTTGTAGAAACTGCAGAGTTAAATCCATGTGTATTATCCAAAAAAATAAAATTACCTCCTAGATGTAATAACATTAATACCACTAGGTCCTGGGAAAGTAGGAACATCTATTAAAAGCAGAATAGATTTTTAAACTATTATAAAGAAATGCTTTTCTAAAGAAGATGATACGTTTTTCTTAAGTATATTTGTGACTACATGAAGTTTTGTTACTAAAGCCAGAGAACATATTTTAATGACTCATTTTACATAAGTTACTCCCCCTAATTTCATACAATTTATTGATTTTTAAAAGCTACTGAAAAAACAATATGCTATGAACACCTACTAAATCCCTTCGTCTCTTTTTAGTGGACAAATAAGACTTATTAGTTAATGCTCTACGTTTTCAAACCTGGAGATGTATAAATATTTCTAGAACCACAAAAGCATGTCTTTATTAATTCATTAGGGCCATTTTGTTCCCTCTCTTCTAAAATACAGAGTCTGAAAGAGTGATATTATACCCATGCTGTACATTTGAATTACACCCCTATCATGAAGGCTCTCTCCCAAAGGGAGAAGGAACCTTTGTCAAAACTGACAATCATGAGAGTTTTTTTGTGTTTGTGAGGCTGATGACTTGATTGTGTTCTCTTTAAGTAGTTGAGAGGCTACATTACAGAGCTTTGGAGTGAGGTGACTTGGGTTCTAGTACCATAATTTAGAATCTCTGTAAATGTGGATGGTTAATCTCTTTTTTAATTTTTTTAGTGTTTATTTTTGAGAGAGTGAGAGAGACAGAAAGTGAGCAGAAGAGGGGCAGAGAGAGAGGGACACAGAATCTAAAACAGGCTCAGGGTCTGAGCTGTCAGCACAGAGCCCAACATGGGCCTTGAACCCACGAACTGTGAGATCGTGACCTGAGCTGAAGTTGGACACAACTGACTGAGCCACCCAGGTGCCCTGTGGATAATTAATTTCTTTAAGTCTTTATTTCACTGGATAGAATAACAACACCAACCTCACAAAGTTGTTTGGAGAACAACAATGAGGGAATCATAATAAAAGTTTAACAACTACTAACCATTACTATGGTTAAGGTTATGAACTACCTGTCAATCCTACCGCAGTCCTACACTGGAAGACGAGTTACTCCCATGTGAAAAACAAAATGTGTGTGTGTGTGTGTAGATACACGTGCTTGCGCACACACACACACACACACACACACACACACACAGAGGCTGAGTGACCTGTGGTACATGACCCAACTCCTTGGAGTTTGATTTTCTTCATCTCTAACAGGTCTAGAAGCCCTCCATGGCTCCCATCAGCCATAAATGTTTACAGTCTTATGAGCAACATTCAATGGAGTAAGATAAATGTACCTTGAAGGGTCTTATTTCAGTATCTTTTATTTAGAAAGAGGAAGCAAAAAGCTCAGGTTTTTTTCCTCCAAGGATAATTTGTCAACTACCGGGATGTTCATGGTTTTGGTGGATATTTATATTGTTTTACTTTATATCCTTTGAAACACAGAATCACCCACCAAGGGAAAATGGTCATATATGAAGCACGTATTACTTTGCTAGAATAAAAGCAGACTTTTTGCATTGCTGCTGAGCTTAGTTTAGCATCTTGAGGTACATGAGATAAAAATCAGGATCTATCACGAGTTTATTTCAACCAGTGTTTTCACTCTTGGATCCCACCCCAACCCACCTGCTTCTGGGCTTCTCGGGCCACGTCCTGACCCAAATGTAACTTCCTACTGTAGAATCCTTCAAAGATTCAGATAAATGTTCTCTAGAGTAAGAACTCTCTTTGTCTTCTCTCCTTACCTTCATCTCCTCTCTTCTTTTTCTTTAGTGGTAGTGGTAAGGGAGTTATGGGAGGGGAATCCTTGTTTCTGACTTTATTGCCAGTTTCCTTATGTCAGAACGTTGTTAGTTCTCAGACTAAAATCCTAAAATGAGCCTTGATCTTGAACTTTTATTTTTATGCTGTATCTCTCTGCCTGTCTTTCCTCTTATCACTGCTTATAAAACATTACCACAATCTGTCCTTAGCCTGACCCCTACCTCTGTTGAAATCCCTTTCAAGCCTTAATTATATCCTGTCTTGACTTTTTCTGTTCCTTCTTCAGCAACTTCCACTCCCTAAAAATTTGGCTATATTGAACACTCCAACTTCTGGTGGACCCTTTGTGTGCAGGAAAAAAATTGGCATAACCTCAACAATTTCTCCCCTTCTGTTATTTCCATTTTAATAGACATATAACGATAACCCAACCTGCCATATCTTTTTTTACCTTTATTAAGAAAAATCTATTGACAAAAGTGTTGATTCCCTTCTTTTCTCCCCATACCACCTTAATGTTCTGTTTCCCTTTTTGTTTATACTTTAATTTTATCAGGCTATAGGTAGAATAGGTAACAGACTATTCTCTTAACTGTCCTTGATCTAGTCAATTTTGAGCTGAAAGAATGGTTCATGAAAATATTGGAAAGAATTACAGCAGGGATTTGCACAACTCCAACAGATTTCTCTGTCATTTCCTTGGTGCCAATAACAATGCTAACCTCACAAGGGACTCTAGCAGCTTCCCTCACGATACGGAGTTGACTATTCAGTGCGCTAGCCTTCTGTAGGACAGCCAGAGAGATAAGCCATGCAGGTCATGCACTATTGCACTATGCAGAGAGTAGCCTCTTAAACATATGAATGCTTACAAAGCAGAGGAAGAGGAGGAGGAGGAGGAGGAGGAAGGAGGAGGAAGGGGAGAATGAAGAGGGGAAGAAGAGAAGCAGGAGAAGAAGATGGTGGCATTGATCTTAAGGAAAGTAGTGACACAAACTAGAGCCAAGTGACTTTCTGCTCCAAAATATAAATCCAACTCCTATTAAAATAATAGCTCATGTCCAAGGATCTCCCTATTACTGTGCATGAAAAATGAGATCATATAGCAAAGGCTTCAGGAATAATACACAGTAAGCTATATTTTCAGTTATACTTTCAATTCATTACTAAACCTTAGAGGGTACTTTGTTACCAAAAAATAAGTTAACTCTACCATTCTCCTGAGTAATATCTGAATGATGTCTTGCTGACTCTAAACTGTTAAACCAAAAACCTCCATTCAGAAATTGAAGACAACATAAAATGTGAAGCAAAGTGTTTGAGGCATCTGTTCAAAAATAAAAGCAAAAGAAAAGCATTCAAAGAAGCAACATAAAACATAAAAAATCCCACCCAGAAGGGGAGGGAGGTCTGACTCTGACAGAGACAGATGTAGCTGTGGTGAATTGAAGAGAATACCATGAAGCTCAGAAAGTCTGAAAGCAACGCCAGTCTCCTTGCCTTGTCCCTAGGAATCCGTTTCCAGATGACTCTGTGACTTCTTCCTCCCGTGCTCACTTCTGGCCTCCCTATCATGCGAATAAATGATCAAGAGTGGAGTGTATTTTTCACCGGGGCATTGGTAAATGAATAAACCTATGTGGATGTAGCCGTCATGATATTGTCCAAGTCCATTCTCCTGATGAACTTCTGGATAAACTGCACACTCGAGTGATATTCTTTGTCACGCCTCCCTGCACCGAACCGCCCCTGACTTTGGCCCCTGACCTCTTATGCTGTCCTTGGGGAAAAGCCTCCTTGGAGAAGATCCCCACTGGCTTCTCATTGTCCTCTTTGGTTTTCACTCGAGACTCCCCTAAAAATGACTGATGAAATGTGATATAAAACATGAATATATTTTACCAAATCCTGTCACAACAGAGTCTAACTAAGAAGGATCAGTGACACGTTGAGAACATCCTCCGTTTCACTCACAAAGGCAGTGATAACAGTGTATTTTTCTATAGTTAAATGATACCAGCCTGAGGATGTCAACACCTACTCTGGGATAAAGACACCACAGTTTACTGTTCATCTTGCTGAAAACAATCGGTATGCTTTTGAATATAGCACTGACCCTTTTGTGCAAATTAATGCACAGTAAAATTTGTCATTCCAAACTGCACAATAAAATGAAACAGAAGGCCTTACAAGTCTTCGAAAAAATCATTTGGCTCCGGTTTTATCATCACATGAACAAAAATTTGAGATTTTGCAGCTCATTCCCCTAAGATCACTCACTCATCTGCAACAGCCTTGGCAGGAGGCCACCCCGCCTTCCACACTGCCCTTCCTAACTCGACAGTCAAGGGCCGACCTTGAAAGATGGATTTTCAAAGCACTGGGCAGAGCCACAACTCCCTTTCTGTTACAATGACTTGGGAGCCTCATTTCTCCCTTTGAAATTATATGATGTGCTGTTGTGTTGCCTGAGCACTGGTTTTCAATGTCTCATTTCATTAGTGCCAATAATAATTTGTGAGACATGCTAAATGTTCTTAAAGGGTATTAAGCTTATATGGTAGCCATATTATGCATGTTCTAAAAATATATGTTTTAAGTAGATCTTACAAATGATGCTAGAATACAAAATGATGCTTTTCATACATCGTCCCATTGAGGTTTCCAAACTCACTTGGCCACTCACTTTGATGGGACTTTGCCAAAAATTCAACCGTTGAAATCTTTTAAGTTGGAGACTCACTGGTAAGTGGCTGTACAATTGGGACACGGCTCCAGGACTTCCACATAAGAAGGACAAAGGTTAAAAATGTAATGTGACTGTGAGTACCATTGCCATATGCCAGGCCAAATTCAAATCAAGTGGGGAAAACATTCAGTCAATGACAGAATGATAGTAAGATGTGGGAGAAGGGGCGTGTAGAGAGATTTAGACAGACACTCAGATAAAATTCCTTACACCCTTTAGGTGTCATTAAAGGGAATGAAACACTGCGAGTTACAGACAGCTCATGGGAATTGGAAAATAACAGTGTTTTAAAGTTCAGAGCAAAGTTTTCTTCGGGTTGGAGAAGGCAGGCAGGGGGAAGGGGAAAGAAAACCAGAACGTCACTTGGGACAGACTTTCTGCCGGGTTACTTAGTTTTACATTTATACTAATCTTTACCATGCCAAGCTGGGTTTTTTTCCTTCTTCAGCACAAACACATAATTCCTGGTAACATCCCCAGGTAGTATCTGTGCCTCAATAATCAACAAATATCTACTACAAGAGTTGTGTTTTATGGAGACTTTAAAACATCTATGGTGCAGATTATAAATCCATTTTTTTTAAAAGGACTTTGCATTCTTTTTTTAAGTAAGGGGCTACTAAAAAGAAAAAACTGAAATGGCAATTGTCTTATTTTAAGCGGAAAATTCATTTGGTAAGTTTATGTTATACTCCAGGAACCCAGGCTTCTGTTCTTTCCTGTTTGGGGGAGAAAAAGGTTACATCTTTATGCTTTGTTATCTTCGTGGGAGCACTTGAGTTGAATGCAGTGCCATTTTGATGAGCACTGGAGGACAGTCTATAAATTACCGCAAAGTTGTTTAGTCAATTAACAGAAATCTTTAGGGATGATAAAGCTTGATCTAGCAACTTCACATTTAGAATAAAAAAGAATTAAATAAATAAAGCCTTATTTTCTTTTCTTAGAGCTGGGCTCATAGAATGCACTGAGCGCCATCTGCTGGTAATTAGCTTTTCGAAACTTTATTTTCTTACCAAACTACTCAGTCAGTAGAAATCAAGACTAGGTATATATATATTCTGCAAATTTCCCTCATTTCACATGAAAGTGTTTTATTATGATCTGTTACATAATAACTCTAAGACTTGCCTTAGGATAGAGACCCAGCAATATTTCAAATAAGTGAGTTTAGTTTCACTTAAATCATGACATGAAAATATCTACCTGGTGCAAAAAATTTTAAATATTAAAAATAAACAAAACACAACCATGTCTGTGTGTGTGTATTTGGAAGCAGTTAATAAACATGGAGGTTTAATCTTCGTCATCTTTAATCATTAAATTATATGTTAAATTATGTTATAGTTCTGTCAACATAGTTAAACATGCTACTTAAACTCCTACTCCATATTGTATTTATTAGTTAAAAAAACCCACTGTGACCACAAAGAGTCTCAGTCTTCACAGAAGTTTGAAAAGTGTGATAACAAAGACAAAGAGTACTTCTAGGAGGAATTCTGCTTCATACAATTAGTGACTTCGAGTATTTTTGTGTTATTTTTAATCTATGTCAGATCTCTGTCCTGATATTTGACGGGTCTCAAATTCAAGGACCGCAGTGATGCAGTTTTGCCTGAATTTTAGGTTGTGTATATCCAGGCAGGAAATCAGGCCCATTGTTCCCTATTACCCTTCTCTGGACCAGGTACGACATGAAACAGATGCTTCAGTGTCCCTTTCCATTAGTTCTATGGAAGGCAATTATTCGTTCTGTTGTATTAAACAGTAGATTATAAAGAACAATAATTACCAATGGGAAACTTAGAAAAACAAATTAAAAATTATAAGCATTAATTTAAATTATATCATAATAAGAAAACCTGACATGAATTGTATCCCCAGAATTTGAACCTTAATCACAGGAGTTGGGTCAGTTGTTTATCATTATACATAGCCGATGGTGTGTGTCCTAGAGTAGAATTATGAGCTCTTAAGAATATCGTGTTCTCTGAATAAAAGAATAACTCGGAAAAAGGAATATCCTCTGGCAGCAAAGAGATACGAGAAAAGTATTATATACATTTAAAATGTATTAAATACCATGAGGGGTTTTTTTTAATGTTTATTTATTTTTGAGAAAGAGACAGAGCACGAGTTGGGGAGGGGCAGAGAGAGACGCACACACAGAATCTGGAGCAGGCTCCAGGCCCTGAGTTGTCAGCACAGAGGCCACTGTGGGACTCAAAGCCGTGAACTGTGAGATCATGACCTGAGCTAAAATCAGACGCTTAACTGACTGAGCCACCCAGGTGCCTCCGCGGGTTTTGTTTTTTGTTTCCTGCTTTAATAAATAGTAGATTTTGTGAAGAGAAAATTACAGTAAATGCCCTTAAAAGTTAATAAACTGAAAAAGCATGGAATGATATGGGCCATTCAGAGAGAGGTTTCCAGAAAAACACAATGAGAAGAAATTTCACCTCTTTTCCTAGTTGCCTCTTCCCATGAGTACATCTGGTCAGCACCTAAGAGGCCTGTCTCTTCTCAGACCAGGGAGCTTCTGTCCATTCACACTTAGGTTATTGAAACCCGCCTTCGGGGAGGAGATTTTGAACAGAGTAGCGCTGGGCGCTAGTGGGGACCGGAACCCAGAAGCTGTCCGTCGGCGGTGGCGGACTGAGGACTACAAGAGGGCTGCCAGCCACTTGGCACTTGGATCTCACACATCTACCCGGCCCTGCAGGGGCCTGCCAGCCCTTCAACACTGTTCGTAGGGGTCTACACTTTTAAACTGACTCCCTGGAGAAGTTTTAATGAGCCTCTTGGAATTTAAAAAAAAAGGGGGGGGCAAAACAAAGAGGTGTAATGGAAATGGACAAGTTGAAAAAGGAATAGAGAGTTTCATTTCCAGCCGGGTGCTGGGGGGCTTTCATCAGGATGCTGCAATGGATATTTCAGAGCAGTGGAAGGAGGAAAGAAATTAAAAACAGCCTCCTCCGATGAACTTGGATAATTTATTCCTCTGCAGAACAGTAGGCACAATGTTTCATTTCCCACCCCCCTCCCTACCCCTCTCTTCCCCTCCACCTAATTTCTGAGCATTCCCAGGCTAGGCAAGAATGAAAATGAAGCATACCCCACACACGAGTCGTAATGAAAGTGCGGGATGCTCTAGGATTATTCATAAGCTTGCGAGTTGTGTATTTTGGTGGAGATTTCCTCCCTTCTGCTCCTGATTGCTGATGAAGAATGGTGTTTTAATAGGCAGATGGTAAAGACAATTACAGTTAGGGGCTCAGCTGGGAGTTACATCAGTTTATTGCAAATTATTAGTTGATAAATGCTTTTGTTTACAAGCAGAGCCTTAAGCAGCTTTGTAATCAGTTTATCAGCTGCAGGCGGAATTTTGACAGGTCGCCTTTGGGGTGTAATGTCACCTCTCGGCTAGTCATTTAAAATCATGATGGCCAGGGAGCCAGACGATCGGCCGGGCTACCTCAGGACACCACGGCAAGCTCCTGCAAGGCTCTGACACAACACCTCTTAGACCAGAGCACAAACGCAGGAATGCCGAAAGGATTCCATGAGCAGACCTTTCCCTGTTGAACTCCCATAGAAACAGCCTACCAGTGTGCCTAAACCCAACACGGGGGACTGATGTGACCTCCAACACATCAGTTCGGAACGTTTTCCAGGCCGCTCCCAATGCCTTCTTAGTTATGGGGCAAACCTTTCTGCACTACACTGCGGCAGAAATCTGGAACTGACCCCAAGGACACAGTTTGTGGGGCTTCATGTGCTTCTTAAAAGGGAGAGGAAATTATCTCAGGAGACATTTTCCTACAGGAAAAAGGCATGTACTGTGAAGAGAATAGTGCTGTGGAGAGAATGCATGCCAGGAGCTAAAAGCTCTAGTGGGGATTGCTTACAAGTTTGGGCTGAGGAATGTCCTACGTGATAGAAGAAGAGTTTAGGAAACACTCTGGTTGAATCATGCTAGCTTTGCTGCCCCACAAACTCAAAAATCTATAAAATGGGATGATCGCATTTCCTACTTATCATAAAGATAATTCCTTTAAATCAATGGGGTGTTTGTGTTTCTTTGTTTCTGAGCTCTGCTCAGACCACTATTAGGTTAGGGTTAGGGTTAGGGTTAGGGTTAGGGTTAGGGTTGTGCTAAACAATAAAGCTATATTTAATGTTTGAAATGACAAATAATTCAAAATTGAGATTGAGCTGATTTCCAAAATCCTTGCTGAAGGAGGGTGCTGAAATTTAGTAATTTTACATTGTGGCATTGCCAACATTTACCAGTAGTTTGCACTGCCATAACTACACAGCTTCAAAGGTATATCCCAGAAAGGAGTCATTAGACCATAAGTTTATAAACAGTTCATGTTTATTTACCTTTATGTTTCACTAACAATGTAAATTTTGTGGGCTTAGTCAAAACAAAGAATACTTAAATAATCATCGTATAGTAGCTCCTACAATAAGTCATTTTCATTTGTACCTACTGACTCTTAAAAGTCTATGTTTTTATTTCCTGGTATTCAAGGAAAACTTATTAATCTGATAGACTAATTCCTGAATTCAGAAGCCACTGGAATTAGGTACTAAATATCCTATAAAGTATTGACCTAATACAGGAAGATCTTTGGAAATATGACTCTAGCTGATAAATTTGAAATCATATGTAACATGTGTAAAGCAGAATCTTTCTTTTCTTAATCTCAGAAATATGGTTAAGTATCTCTATTCATTTATCTCCCTGACTCCTGTTCTAATTCGATCTCACTTTCTCAATTAAGAGCCTAAAATCATCAGAATAGAATCAACCTTATTTAAACTGACCACATGGTTCCGTAAAGTTTGTAATTTTAATGTTGGGTTCGCATAAGCTTTCTTAGAAACGAGACTATAGTTTTTATCCTCACTTCAATATTCAGCACACAATACCCAGTTCCCAATTTTCCAGTTCTTAAGCAATTAAATGTTCGGTTGACATCAGAGGAAAGGCTCCCCACAGAAGAGCTGAAGAATGAAAGCCTTGATATCTTAAATTGTAAATTGTATTTTAACATAAAGAGCATAAAAGTTGCTTTTCGTTTTTTAAAATCAAGTTAATGAAGGATAAATAGTGCATTTGGCAAATAGTTCTGCTGTGTGTCCATCCCTCTTGAATGGAAAAGGCAAAGAAGAATTTAAAAGAAAAAAAAAAAGTCTGTCTTTTCCATTGGCCCAAATACCCAAGACACACTCCAGAGTTGCTGGTCAAATCTGATCTTCCCCCCACCCGCTCCCCCATTTCCCAGGAACTGCTAGGATGTTCTATAAAAAGATGTCAGGAGTGCCAGCATGGGAAAGTTGAATGCCCCCAAATGCCCTGCATTGCCCATAAGTACAAATGAAAAATGTTAAAGATTATTTAAAAACAGGAAAGACCTTTTGCAAAATGCTTTTGATTTATTGCTGTGTATGGTGCAGATCTTTATCAATTATTCTCACTCTATTTTATTCAAAAACTATTGTAAACTATGAGTTGGCATGTCGCTGCATACGGAAAAAAAGGCATTAATCAACTCTAAATAAACAAGTGCAAAGATCTATCTAGCAACTATGAAGTAGTTAATACATTTTTAAGCAATTTTATTATAGAAAGGAGGTCTAAAAGAGTAATGCTTAATTATCTGGACTCCTCTGTGCTGGGCTCCCTTTTGATTGTATTAATGAAGCAGCTGGCCCATTGTTTCCCTTTAATTCCTCTATTGTTTTAAGAATATGTCACAGCTCTTTATTCTTTTATCAGGTGCTGTGCAGGAGGAGCCGCACAATACCTCATATTCCTACTGTATTTGCCAATGCACAAAGAAACCTCCACAGCGGTTTTCAAAGAAGGGGCACACATAATTTATAAGTTCTATTCCTTGCACTACTCCACTGTCAAGAATTTCAACAGTATTGGATTTGAATTCATTATAAAATTGGTCTTAAACAATGTGGCTACGTATAGATATACGTACTGTGGTGATGTCTAAAGCTTGAGATCTAGGCATTGACATGCCCGGTGTTGAAATGGGGCAATTATGTAGCTTTTAGGGAATTATTCTGACCAATTACTGCCAGTTATGAAAAAATTTCATTTTGCAAGCCGGCATCGTGTTGGATTTTCAAATTATTTGGTACAAATAAAAGAAGTTAATGACCAAACAAGGAAGTATCCCTGTTTCCTCCACCTCTAGAAACATAATGTCCCTCTGTATGTGTGTTAAACAGTCCATTTATTCTCCCCAGAGAATGGATTTAATTTACTTGAGTGTCCTAACAGGTATCATGGTTTACTCTATAGACCAATAGGTAATCTTTATTAACTAAACTCTGATCATCAATCGACCATCTTCCTATATACATCTTATGTCACGTGTGTGAAGGGGATAGATAGACTTTTAGATTAATGCAGGAATGTCACTGTACATCTTAAATCGAATGCTGTAGCAATTTAGTTTATGGTACAACATTTTTGTGCCAGAGCTATCTAAAAATGTCGGTTCATTTATGTGGGATTACTTTTTCTCCAAATTTCCATGAAAATTCTAAAAAAAGCCACCCATGGTAAAACCTCAAAAGTCTGATTCACATGGACATTCTCTTTTTCCACATGTGGCTTCTTTGCTTTGTTTTCCTTCTGTCAAGTGTCTGTATTTTGAGAGCTGCTTCATTGATTGTTTGCCCCTAGAGTTCTGAGTCTCTAATAAAGTGAAGTAAGACTTAATGACTTAATGCTATGCAGAAGTTCCTAACTTCAACTTTTAATGTATACTTAGAAAAGCCCTTAGAATAAATTGTTTTAAACCACTGATTTCCTTTTGTATTGTTAGGTGAGTGTGGTGTGTGTGTGTGTGTGTGTGTGTGTGTGTGTGCGCGCACACACACACACACACACACGCATGCTTAGCTTTAAATAAAGTTTCAAACTGGTATCCCTATCTATTTGCTTAAGGCTCCTTATCCTTCTACATATTGAGGCAGAGAAATACAAAATCTAAATGTGATTTAATTGGTTCAATTTGCTGTATATTTTTATGCTAAGCTTAGGTCCGTATCTTGATGAGCCCAGATGTAGTCATGCTCGAGGTTTACAGCTTCACATTGCTTGCATTTCCTCATTTTTACAAAGCAAGCGTCTATCAATCACACAGATAAATTAGAAAGAAACCTGTATAGGCATAACACATGGAAAAGATTTTTCAGTGTGCTATGTAATTATTAACCTGATTTTTACTATTGTAAGAAGCCGTGAATTGCAGATAGCATGGACGAAGTTAAATGCTTTTATACTGGATACATTTTGCTTATACAGAACTCTATAGGTATGGTCGAACAATATAATTGAAGCTTTGTCAGCTCTGTAACCTAGCAACAGATAATACTGTTAGGTTACTGAATTGCTCCTGGTTGACAAGTAGGGAGTATTTTTGTGTTTATCATGTTTGCTAATGATGGGCTCCTTTCCAAAAGGCTTGTCTTAATCTTAATTAGAGTTTATCAACAGAGGTCTGCATGACATTGTGCAGACACTGATTTCATAAATAATAAAAAGTGCAAGTGAAAAATTTGGCAGGATGGAGAGATATTTAAGGGCACTGCTTCTAGTAAGAGGAGCATGGATTTCCAAAATATAATCGAGTTTGAACTGTGACTTTATTCTTTATTATCGGAACTTGTAGTACACTTCACTGCAGTTTTGACAGCAATTATGAAAAAAAAATTTATAAGTTTCCTGTTAGGAACCGTATCTGTTTGCACAAGAACTTTGATCATAAACATGACTTAGGACAGTAAGTATGTGTTTTTTTCAAGAATGTCAAGGTCTTAGTGGTTATTACTTTTTATGGAACCTTGACTGTATCTGCCCTTTTTTGTAAAGGGAGTGGGGTGTGGGTGTGGAGACTGGGAAGAGTGACTGTGTTTGCAGCATAAGAGGCAGACAAAGAGAGGATCCTAAAATAACCTTTCCATTTGGAGGAAGCCAGAGAGTTATCAGATAGCTGCTTCAGTGCCTGATGTCATTTGATAAAGACTTCACGCCCCTGCAGCAGGAATGTGATTTTTGCATGGCTCTGGTTTGTACCATAAGATCTTTCACAGTTTTAGGGGACACATATGAGTGATCATTTTTAATAATAAGTGACCAACCTTCAAAATAATAAAGAATTAAACGTTGTAAAACCAAATGTTAATTCACAAATTTGCTAAGCTCCTTGCTGGCTTATTCAGTTGAAAGGTGATGCTAAGTCCTTACATCCTTGCTTTGTCCATCTTTCCTTCCCTTTTCACTCACACACCCACATTCTTCAATTATTAGGGAAAAGGGGGACATTTAGAGCCATTTGCAGTTGCCATTTTCTGAGTTTCAAAATCTCCCTACTGAATTGTTTGGACCTTTCTATTGATTTGATGATCAAGAGACTTGTGTTCATAGAGTCTCACTTTTTCTACCCTATACTCTATACTCTACCTGAACTATACCCTAGACGGAGATAGTTCACCCTTAAGGCAGAGATTTTTTAAAGTTTTTTTTAATTTTTAAATTATTTTTTATTTTTTTAATGGTTATTTATTTTAGAAAGAGAGAGACAGACAGAGAGCAAGCAGGGGAGGGACAGAGAGCGAAGGAGACACAGAATCTGAGGCAGGCTCCAGGCTCTGAGCTGTCAGCACAGAGTCCAACATGGCGCTTGAACCCATGAGATCATGACCTGAGCCAAAGTCAGACACTCAACCAGTTGAGCCACCCAGGTGCCCCAGGCCAGAGATTCTTAATGCCAGAGATACTTTAAGCCCCTATGGGGAGCCTCTAAAAAATAATGAAACCCAAGCATCACTCCCAGATATTTTGATTTGATTGATTTGTGGTAAGACTTGGAAATCAGTGTTAAGAGTTCCCAGGTGAATTGACTGTGCAGTCAAGATTGCCAAGTACTGTTCTGTGCTTATGTGCAGTTTTGATGCCCTTTTCGGATCTACCTCAACTTGTAATTGAAATACAGAATCGGACAAAGGCTACATTCTTACTTAATATTACCAAATGAGTTTAATATGTGTGAAATGTTTATTGTAGCATTGGGCACATAGTAAGTGCTTTCTAAGTGTTAGCTATTCTGATTCTGTGTTAGTCTTATTAGAAGGTAACCTGCAGTTATTTCCACCTGACAAATATGGACATTATGCTCCACATTGTAGCTGTAGACTTAACAGCTATATCTCAACACGGTGTAATCTTCTTGACCCTGTTTCATAAAGTGAACCATCTTATTTCTGATTCAGGGAGATAACTGTGCTAATTACTCAAAAACTGAGTAAAAAGGAAAGGCACAGTGTAGTTGGTGAACATTGGAGGTCACTGTGTCTTGACTAAGACACCTCATTTTTCTGTGCAACATCTAGAGCCCAATCTCCTTGTCGAAATCCTATCTCCCACACCTCCCTCCCTCCAATTCCCCTCTACACCTTACCTACACCCCCAGACTCATGATATCCCAGTAAAAGGGGAATAAATAAAAGCCACCTATTGCTTTCTTGGGAGAAATTAAGATAATGCATGCAAAGCACTTAACGCAGTGCTGGTACATAGCACAGAGAAACTGCTTAATAAATGTGTGATTATTACTGTTGTTAGCTCATTGGTCATAGAAGCTTAAAAAGTTGCTTCCAACTTATGATGATAATCTAGCCTAAGGCTGTCATTTTATATGAGATAGGTAAAGCAACTCTCCAACCCTCAGTAACTAACAGTCAAGTCAGAATCGGGAACTAAAAGCTCATACCCACTGATCAGTCAGGTGCTGTTTCTAGTCCACCTTTGCCCGGAGGACAAATACATTTTCAGTGCCTTTGGGTGCCACCTATTCTTCATTATTATTATGTAATCCCTTACACCGAGATCATGTGCTCTTAAGGGCTGTGCCAAGGAAGCTGTAAGAGTTTTATTAACTAAGCATATGTGATATTGCCACATATGCACCCCACCCCCTTACATAATTCTATTTGTTTTCAGATCAATATACTGTTAGTTTGGATTTGTGTATTAAAAATTTGATGGTTTTGGGGGGAACCTGGGTGGCTCAGTCAGTTAAGCGTCTGACTTTGGCTCAGGTCATGATCTCACGGTTCATAGGTTTGAGCCCCGTGCTGGCCTCTGCACTGACAGCTCAGAGCCTGGAGCCTCCTTCAGATTCTGTGTCTCCTTCTTTCTCTCTGCCCCTCCCTGACTTGTGCTTGCTTGCTCTTGTTCCTTCTCACTCTCACTCTCAAAAATAAATAACATTTTTTAAACATTGCTGGGTTTAAATCTGGGGGCATTAAGCATACTACTCTCTATGAAAACCAGAAAAAGAAATCTGTTTAGATTCCTTAAATTCCATATCCATAGAGAGTTGACAGGAACTCTCCACTGGTACTCAAACCACAGCCAGAAATCCCAATCCACAAAATTAGGTGCTACATCACTCACAATTTTCAAACCCACACAATATCCAAAGTGCATCCAAATGAAAACAGTTACTGTGGCCAGATATGGTCAACTCCATCTTAGCAACCTCATTCCTCTAGGGACTGAGCTTTCCCGATGCTTTGTTTAGTAGATTTGCTAGGAAAACTGGGAAAGGAGAAGACCTTATTCTGTTGTTTTAAACCATCTCATATGTGGGGTGCCTGAGTGGCTGAGTTGATTAAGCATCTAACTCTTGATTGTGGCTCAGGTCACAATCCTAAGGTCATGAGATTGAGCCCCATGTTGGGCTGAGCCAACTGAGCTTGGAGCCTGCTTAAGGTTCTCTCTCTCTCTCCTCTTCTGCCCCTCCTCCATGCTCTGTCTCTAAAAATTAAAAAAATAAGCCATCCTATATAGAAAGTACTTTATAAAAATTAGATTCCTGTATTTAGCCATGGTGAAAAAACTTGTGCAAATATTGGAGGTTCATAATGGTGGTTTTTACTGAAAAAATGGTACTGTCACTTTTCCCCAATGTTTTTTATTGTGATGCAATACGTATAACATTAAATATGCTATCGTAACTGTTTTTAAGCATACAATTCCACAGCATTAAGTACATTTGCATTGTTGTGCCATGGTCCACAGTGGTCCATCTCCTGAACACTTTTCATTTTGCAAAACTGAAACTGTATATCCACTGAACAATGACTCTCCATTTTCCCCTCCTCCAGCCCCTGATGACCAGCAGCCCACTTTCTGCCTCTGTGATTTTGAATACCTTACGTACTTTATTGTACATGAAATCATCAAGATTTTTTTTGTCTTTTTGTGACTAGTTTATTACACTTAATATAATGCCCTCAAATTTCTTCCATGTTTTAGCTTATGTCAGAATATTTCCTTCCTTTTATTTTTGTTTTTTTTAATTTCCTTCCTTAAATCTGAATATTCCATTGTATAGATATATATACACATATACATATATATTCTCTTTAATTTTTAACGAACTGCCATACTATTTTCCACAGTGGTATGCCATTTTACATTTTACATTCTTACCTGCTGTGCACAATGGTTCCAGTGTCTCCTCATCCTTGCAAGTACTTGTTATTTTCTGGGTTTGGTTTTTGTTTTTTGGTAATGGTGTTCTCCTTTTAAAGCCAAATGTAACATTCTCTGATGTGTTTCCATTGATCATGAGGTCAATAGGATGAAGGCACCAAAATAGCTAAATATCAACCTGATCTAGTGTTGCTGTACTCAGTTTGCTCCTTAATCAACAAATAAATACTACTGCTATCTATTGGCTATATCTACCCAAGCTCCAAGAGCCAGTGGGTGGGAAACTGGTTCTCCTGCCTCCTCAGCCCTTTGTCAGTGCTAGAAACTATTTCCGTTTCTAACTGGTCAAGATACAATCTGCGATCCATGAATGGATCCAGCCTTAGTCTTCTTTTCCAAACATGCTCCAGTGAAGTGTAGATGCATTTGCTCATGGAATCCATAGGCTTTTCTTTTCTTTCTGGTGAGATTTCATTTCTTGGATTTAGCAGGACAGTGAGAAATTAGAGTAACAGTCCCAACCAAACCAAATCAAAGGGATACTCATTTACAATTATATAGCACTTACCTATCTGATGATATTCTTACACTTTCATATATCCTAACTTATTTTATCCTCATAAGAACACGCTGAATTCAGTAGTATTATCAGCATTCCCATTTCCAAGGAGGGGGAAACTGATCTGCACAATGCTTAGGTGGCAAGTTCAAATCACAAGCCAAAATTTGTCCCCTGCTGGTCTAGTTCCATTGCCCGTACTCCTGCAGATAGGATTACATGATTACATCTCCCACTACCAATCACAGTTAGAATGGTTTTTTTTTAACTTTTTTTATGTTTATTTATTTTTGAGAAACAGAGTGTGGGTGGGGGTGGGACAGAGAGAGAGAGGGAGACACAGATTCTGAAACATGCTCCAGGCTCTGAGCTGAGAGCATAGAGCCCAACGCGGGGCTTGTACCCACAAACAGTGAGATCATTATCTGAACCGAAGTCAGAGGCTCAATTGACTGAGCCACCCAGCCGCCTCTTAGAATGTTTTATTAGAATCTGTAATGGAAACCATGTGACAATACTTGGCATTTCTCTCTCCCTATAAATGACTCCTTCAAGTTGAATACTCTAAATTCACCATCTAGGGGCACCTGGGTGGCTCAGTCGGTTCGGCGTCCAGCTTTGGCTCAGGTCATGACCTCAGGGTTCAGGGGTTTGAGCCCCACATCAGGCTCTGTGCTGACAGCTAGCTCAGAGCCTGGAGTCTGCTTCCGGTTCTGTATCTCTCCCTCTCTCTCTCTCTCTCTCTCTGACCCTCCCCTGCTAGCACTGTCTCTCTCTGTCTCTCAAAAATAAATTTAAAAACACTAAAAAAAAAAGTTTGTTTTAATAAAATAAAATAAATTCACCATCTAAACAACTCAGCCAAACAGTTTCAAAGAGCCAACCTTGATTTTTGCGGTGCCATTCTCTTGGTTCCCCTATAACTTTTCCAAATATATGTCTCTATATCTTCAAATGATATCTTCTCCTCCACTCACATCTTAATTGTTGAGACTTCCCAAATTTCAATCTGTGTCTTTTTTTTTCCCTTTTACTCTGCAGTCTTCCTGTATTACCACATCAAGGCAAAGAGCGCCCACAGTCATTTAGACTATGCTCCTGAATTCCAAAATATTTTTTTTCCTCCAGCCTTATGTCTCGTCCAAATTCCAACTGCCTCCTCAATACACTCATGCTGAAGTCCCCCTCAGGGACTTCAGACTTCACATTTTCAAAGCAGAATTCATTATTTCTGTGCATGCACATACATACACCAAGCACACACGTGCATGTTTGGAGTCAAACAGAAGGAAGTCTAAACCATGATTCTGCCACTGGCAATGCATATAGCTTTGGGCAAGTTAGTTAACCTCTCCAAGCTTCCATTTTCTCAAACTAAAACAAGGAAAAGATCACCTACCTCACAGAATAATTGATGGGATTAAAAGAGATGAAATACATAGACCACTAGTCTATTGAGCCCAAAGAAATTAATACAATTAATGTCTATTTAATTAATACAGTTGTCTTCTTGTTGTCCGTATAATAACACTGTTAAGACACCAGTTTCACTGCTTCCTGAGTGGCATCCCCGTCCTCTGGTTTCCCAGACTGGAACCTTCCTGTTATTTTCAACAGCCTCCTTTCTTTTACTCATCTTCAGGAAATCAGCCCAATTCTCTGTCTTGAACCTGGCCCTTTTCTCCCTCACAATTTACATGTCTCACAACTGAACTAGCACAACAGCCTCCAAATGGCCCCTGTGGCAACATTTCCTGACCCTCCCCCCTTTCCAGTTTACGGCCCTCATTACCCTGAGATCTTTATTCTGGGGGAGAAAAGCCGGAGAATTTGTTCATTTGATCTTACTTGCCAAGTTCTCTTGCCCTACTCTAAACTTGTTGGGGTGAGTAAGTCCTGATAGCAATGTCTGCTAATTCCAGCGGCAAATGCTACAACTTTCACCATGGCCGATTTCAAGTCACCAGGGTGATACCCACCAGCACACAGAATTCCTGACAGTTGGACATTGTGCTCTGTGATCCCGTACGGGCTGGTGCCACAACACCCCTGTCTGTAACCAGCCCTCTCTCCCTGAGACCCCAACCTCCAACAGGTGGCCTCTGAACCATTATCAGGACCAGCCAGGCTCTTCCACAATCCTGCACCTGTATGCATGTTCCTTTATCTGCCAGTAATGATTTCCCTGTCGGGTCCCCTACACATACTTCTGCTCTTTTACCTTTATTCTTCATGAGTCAATAAAAAAGTCACCCTGACTCGCCTGACTCCGCCAAGAAGTGTCCATCATTCACTCTCACATTTTCTTCAGTGTTAGGGGGTGACACCCGCCACGTGGTGTTGTCATTCATCTGCCTATATGTACATTCTTAATTGTTTGTGAAGCCAGGGTGCCCAGCCTGGCATGCAGCAGAGAGTTCAATGAATGGCTGATGAATGAATGATTTGAAAGAAATCGTAACTCAACAGAAACTTCCTCATCAAGTCTACACAGTACATTTTCAGTCTCATTCAGCTTTTCTAAGGGGTATGCTCTGACTAAAGTATACAATGAGATAAAATGATAAAGATTAAATAGGGGCACTTAGGTGGCCCAAACGGTTGAGCGTCCGACTTCATCTCAGGTCATGATCTGGTGGTTTGTGGGTTGGAGCCCCACATCGAGCACTGTGCTGACAGCTCAGAATCTGGAGCCTGCTTCGGATTCTGTGTCTCCTTCTCTCTCTGTCCCTCCCCAGCTCATGCTCTGTCTCCTTCTCTTTCTCTCTCTCTCAAAAATAAACATTAAAGAAATTTTAAAAGATAAAGATAATAAAACATGAAACATTATTCAGTATGGCAGAAAACAGATAAATATTACAATTGCCAGGATGTCTAACAATGTCGAAAAAAATCATTTTTGCTTACTTTTCATTGCACTTAACGTTCCTAAATCTTATTTTACTTACTTATTGGATCCTTCTGGTTCAAATTTTGAGCACAAGTATTCTGAGACATCCTCCTGCATGGCTCGCTGCTGGGATAGAGATTAGTTATGAGTGGTCCCTTCTCTAAAAATCCCAATTTCTCCTGGGAACCTGAGTCCAAACCTTTCCTTTTGTGAAAGATACCCATGGCTGGATTTACCAAATGTGTAAATGTATCAAAAGGGGTAAAATATCACCCATCGTGTAAGTCATTCAGTTCATCACTGAAATCCGGCGACTCCAAAGACCAGGCTATGAAGTAAACCTGAATTGTCTTGACGTGCTCTGCCCGCTTCACCTCTCTCTTGCAAAGACTCACTTAATAAACTATTCCCCAGAGGAAAGATAAGGCGCAAATGATTACCTTGTCTTCAGCTGTAAGTAGTTTGGATCTGTACGGGTATCAGAGAAGCCATAGCAGGTGAATGCAGAAAGATTCCAAGGGGGAAGAATGGTCACTGGCCAGCGAAACCCCACCACCAAGGGCTTTTCAGTGCTCAACTGTTACCACAATGAGGTAGTTTAGCTTCTGTTATTGGTAAATAAATCAGCCAGTGCCAGAGTGAAACTGTTTTTCAACTTGGGTAAACTTGGCTGCTTTCAGATCTGTGAGAGTCAGTGAAAAAAGTTCAGTTGTTTTCTACCCTTTGAGTATATTTATGTTTCACTTTGGGTCCATTTGTGTTTCCCTTTGCGACTTTCACACAAATTCAAGGTATGTAATCTGGGCTTTATTTTTCCACAGACATCTTCTGTCATGGACGGGGCCGCTTACTCAACCTTTAAAATGTAATCAGCTGGTGTAATTAACTGTCCATGGTCTTTCTGGAGGTGTCCCGATTTCTTCTGCGTAACTGCCATATCGCACGCTGTTGTTATCTTTTGCAGCAGATTTTTACCACAAGTTGTTTAAAAACTATGATCTATTTAAGGATGGAAGAAATGAAGTGCTGTTGAAGACACAGTTATGCTGAAAGATAAACAGAGCAATATTACTTATCAGAATGGGTACAATTTTTGCTTGCTTAATGAGCACAATATATAGCTTTGCAATATATACACAATGAGGAAAAAAGCTTTATAACATATCAAGTAGGCCACGTTATTTCAGGCATAACTGTATAGGATACGTATCTAGGCCTGAGAGTGTAGATAACAAAATATAAGTGCTTTGCCTGTCTAAACATGTTAAATAAATGAGCATACGCTATCGCATTGCAATACATTAGAAGATGTACTTGCATAGTTAATTTTCTTTTTAATGCACCACACGTGACCACTTGAAGTGCGGAGCCAGAGCATATCTTAGTATTTGAAGAAAGGGTTCTTTTCATTTAAACAAATCTTTATTTAAATAAGCCTTTTGAAAAGGATCTTTGGCATATCTTCTTTTCAGGAAGTTCAATCAGGGTAAACGGAGATAAAGAAGCCACATTATAAGGAATATTATATAAGTAAAGATCACTAAGCCAAAAAAACCAAAAAAAGGCAGCAGACATAAGGAGAGTAAAACTAGCTGGAATGTCGTTTTAACTTTCTAGATTTTAGGAGCTTTTGTTTACTCTTTTTTATAGTTTTAGGCATTTGGGGAAGAGAGAGTGTGTGAGGGAGGGCGAGAGAAAGAAATAACTTCTGACTTCCATCAGGTACAAAAAGGGTGACTTCAAAGGCTCACCTGAAGTAAATTTCTGAGGTTGAATCCCCACCATGCCTCCTCCTAAGCGTGAGACCATGTAATAGCGTGGTGGTTAATGATTAAGGCAAGCCCCAGAAGGCAAACGGTTCACAAAACTCTCTGCAGATTATGTCTATTCTTGGCTCTCAGTCCTGTCCTGCTGTCGGTCACCGGAACAGTTCGTGTAATGCGAGGAATACAATTTTGCACACAGGAGGGCAGCGGAGGATGGCCATTGTCTCCGTCGGACACTCCACCCCTGGAGAAAGTGATGTGAAAAACAGGAGAAGATGCTATTGACATCAATCTAATGTACAGTGGGCTCGAGCATTCTACGTCAATTCTATCTTTCTCTTTCTTTTCTCTTCTTAATAGGGGGTCAGCTTTGGTGCACAACTACGAAGGCCATCTCTGAGGGCGAAGAGCTAATTGCTTTTGTGGTGGATTTTGACTCAAGGCTACAAGCTGCCAGTCAGATGACCCTTGCAGAAGGGATGTACCCCGCGCGCCTGCTGGACTCAATTCAGCTGCTTCCTCAGCAAGCTGCCATGGCTTCTATTTTGCCTACAGCTATTGTCAATAGTAAGTGCTGAGTGCAATAGCCCCGTACAATAGCTTTGTAGTGGTGATGGGTATTTATGGGAGGGAAAAAATGTCTACTGATAGGCAACCAGGGACAGACTTCTTTCTCCAGTGTTGTGATTTCATTTTATCTTCTCTCGAACTTTAAGTGTGTGTGTGTGTGTGTGTGTGTGTGTGTCTGTGTGTGTGTGTGGTCGCCTCTCCTGGGAGTATGAAAAGAACACTTATATTCATTCATTTCAGGTTGGATTCTCAAATGTGACACACACAGAAAAACTGACCTTCTAAACTAGCTCAACAACATTTAAGCTATTTAGTTATGAGAAGTTGAATAGCTTTCATGGATGCTTCTTTAGTAGAATAACTATAGTTCTTCTTTGTGAGCCACAGAGTTAAAAACATTTTAGAAAAGGAAAAAATAATGGGGTGCCTGGGTGGCTCAGTCAGTTAAGCCTCTGACTTCAGCTCAGGTCATGATCTCATGGTTTGTTGAGTTCGAGCCCGCATTGGGCTCTGTGCTGACAGTACAGAGCCTGCAGCCAGCTTCAGATTCTATGTCTCCCTCTCCCTCTGCCCCTCCCCAGCTCGATCTCTCTCTGTCTCTCTCGCTCGCTCGCTCGCTCTCTCTCTCTCTTTCTGTCTCTCCCTCAAAGTTAAATAAACATTAAGAAAAATTTTTAAAGAAAAAATAAATCAAACTTTGATTAGATTTATTAAGAGGACAAATAGCCTCTGTAAATCAAGACATCAGCTAATACAACAACAAAAAGAAACATAAGAAAATAAAGAAAAGTACATATAAGCTGAGAATAATATCTATGGAGAATTCAAAAATATGCTCTCGCAAATATGTTTCTGTAATTATTTTGTTAAAAAGACTAATGAACTGAGTTTGTATTCCTTGAATACAAAGTGACACTTTATATAACGGAAAATCAGTAGACCAAGAGTCCCAAGATCTGAGTTCTGGACTCAGCTCTGCTTTCTTCTAGATCTGTGAGAAAATCTGAATAGCAGTCACATCTTAAGAGAATAGATTCCAAAGTTAGGAGGTTTGGAAAACCTGAAAATCCCTAAGACTCTGAATGATGTAGAATATGCAGATACTGAAATGATGTGTTCATATTAAAAAAACAAATATTCAACACAATCATGTCCTTGCTGTCCCGCTATCCTTTAAAGGAATTCTCAGGTGTATCTGGAATTACTCTATGTCCACACAGTGAATCCAGCACACCCAACCCCAGGTAATATTTTTGGATCTCCTTCGTGTAAATATAGTTATTTTCTCTTACTGGATCTTTGGTTCTGGTAGTGAAGAACTTGAAATAACATAGACCCAACTTGAATTTGCGGTAAGAGGGGTTTTGTTACCAGGGACACCAGGACTACCTTATAATATTGTGAGGCTCCAATGTGTGAATGTCGTTTGTTAATTATCTTCCCTCTAAATCCTTCTCTGACCTTGTCCTTCGTCACCCACCTAATGCCCCTCATTCCAAGGACTCCTCAGATGTCTCTAGCAGAATGAGCATCGCAGCCTAATGCAATTACCTGACCACTTGTTCATCAATCCCAGGAGACCTTACGATCCCTAACAACAGCCATTTGGTCTTTCATTTTGCTTCACGCCCAGCTCAGCATAGAGTCCCGCACATAGTTGGCATTCTATAATTAATTTATTAAACGAACAAATGCTGTCAGTATTTGGCATCGGGGCTAACTTTAGTTCAGCTGTTAGATCCTTGCCTTTTAGCCAATCAGATAAGCCAATTCACATTCCTCTTAATAAACGCATATTCTTCTAAATTATAAATACAGTAGGAGCAATTTAAATGAATCTCCTGTGCTTTTAATGGTGGAGTCGCCTACCGTACCACTTTCAGAAGAGTCTGTGGGTAGGTAAATGGCACTGGGTGTAACATTTCTTTAAAAGCTTAGTCCTGCGCTGTGGACTACACTCATCGCTGCCTGATGGCCCAATTCAGAACCTGAGAGCAGCCTCCGGGAAAAATGAACTAAATGCCACGCCACCCATGCTTGGTTCCAAATGGGCAGCAGCTCATGTGTCCCTGTGTTTTCACCTGCAGAGGATATATTTCCTTGCAAGTCTTGCGGCATCTGGTACCGGAGTGAGCGGAACCTGCAAGCCCATTTGATGTACTATTGCAGTGGGAGGCAAAGGGAAGCTGCTCCAGCGTCAGAAGAAAATGAGGACAGCGCGCCTCAGATTTCCAGCCTCTGCCCCTTCCCGCAGTGCACCAAGAGCTTTTCAAACGCCCGAGCACTAGAAATGCACCTGAATTCCCACAGCGGTAAGTGCTCCCCTTGTTCCTTCATTTGCTCCAGAAAACTATCCTTCTCTACAGACGTGCATATATTCATATATGCAAACATCTATGATTCTCCGTCCATCTGTGCCTATGAAATCAAAATCAGACTTGCCAGACCAGCTGATTGCTATCTTATGTCACTTGTCATCAGTATATTCTACTCAAAGGACTTGGGTCTGAATTCTTTCCTAACAATTAGACTCCTCATATTGCAGGCCAGATTTGGTTAACAGCATCATTTGAGAAATAAAGTCTCAGGACCCTTTGTGTATTGTCATTAATATTCATTGATTTAAGTCTCAAGTGATCTTTGGAAACTGACCATACTGTTACCCATGTGGTAGGAAATACACAGTAGGTACATACAAATAAGTATTTGCTGACTGGAAGGAACACTGTTATTTTGATAGATCCAAATAAAATCACATTTGAGAGATTCACTTTTAAATATGAATCTATAAATGCTCTTCTAGAGCACGCATAACAGCCTCACTGATTTTTATGACATAAAACCACTTTTAGTACCACGTTTTTAAATTCCTTAAGAAAAATGAAGCTAACAAATGGGTTTGTTTTGCTGTGTTTTGCTTTAGTTCACTCTTAACGGAGAGGTCGCAATTATTCCCATTTTATTTTGGAATTATATGCCCGAAGATTGTTGGTATCATTACAGAGTATTCTAATTCTGTATTTTGTTTAAATTAAGTTAATCTAATGTACAGAATTATACTCAGTTTAGATACTTCTAGGAACATTTTTGAATAGGCAAACCAAGGTTTAGGCATCAGAGTTCTTCAGTTTCTTTAATACAAAACTTATAAAGTCCTTCTGAGTGACTTCCTTCACCGTTTTTGCTTGAGTTGAAGAATTAAAAAACTGAAATGGCTGAGTTTTTTGAAAAACCTAGCCCTAGTGCTCTAGTACAGTGCACGCTTTTGTCTTTGAACCTATAAAAATAGGCAATTTCCTTTCTAGACATTCTCTTCCCCTTCCCTACAAATGAGCTATCTTTATGTAGGTGATAAGGTAGAGGAAGCAGAAACAGGTCAGCTGTCTCAGATGGTGAATAGTCAGTCATTCACAAAACAAAAATAGAGATAGAGGAAACTTTCAGCTAAATAGAAAAATGAGTATTGAGTCAGTTAAGGAGAAAAGGAGACAGGAATAAGAAGTCCCCTTTTATTGCTATAGGACTGGGTTTTTCCTACCATATTTTCAGCCAATAAATAGAAAAGGCAATTTTCATTTTAGTCTAAAGTGCAGAGGGCACAAGCCATGCCTGACTTAGCTATATGGCAACAAATGAGAACTAGAATTGACCTTAGTGAGTAAAAGTATCCAGATCTCAATTCCAATACATGTGGGAGGGGGTGGGCGGGGGGTATGTTTTTCTCATAACCACCAAACAGTTCTCCAGATGCAAGCGTGCCCCATAATTTAACTTAGTTCTAACACTATGACCTGGAGCAGAGTCAGATTTTACAGATTAGGGAGTCAGCCCCCTGCTCCAACTTCAGATGCCAGTAGAAAGCCCAGGTTGTTACCTGTACTTTGACCAACTGTCTATAAATCAGAGGTCACTAAGATCTCTCTATGTCTTCAATTAGTTTGCTGGATTGACTCACAGAACTCAGGGGATCCATTTACTCACTAGATTACCAGTTTATTATACGAGGTAAAGATTTAGGAACAGTGAGATGTAAGAGATTCCCAGAGCAAGGTTTGTGGAAAGGGTGAGGAGCTTCCGTGCCCTCTCCCAGCCTGCCAGTCTCCTCCAACCACCTGGGAAGCTCTCTGAAACCAGTCCTTTCCGGTTTTTATGGAGGCTTCATTTCATAGGCACGACTGATTAAATCATTGACTGCTCAGTCTCCAGCCCCGCTCCCTTTACCTCCTTCCCCTCTGGAGAGGAGGGACTAAATATTCAAACCCTCCTAGTTACAAGGTTGGTTTCCTGGGCAACCAGCCCTACCCTTAGGTAACCTAGGGCTTTCCAAAAGTCACTACATTAACACACACAAAAAAATACCTTATTCTTATCACAGGAAATTCCAAGGGTTTAAGGAGCTGTGAGCCAGGAAGCCTGGTCAAAGACCTAATATATCTGAATGACCAAATACACATTACTTATAAATCACAATATCACAGTAAGGTTTACTTACCAATCATTGGTGATATTCAAAATAATTTATAACTGACTAGAAACAGGCAGTGATTGGTCAACAAGAAGGTCAGTCTTAAATGACTGTATTAACATACTGGTGTCTACCAGCCGAATATCAGCCCTGGATTGAGATAAACCATGTTCAGCAAAATCAGTGCATAAAAAGCTAGATTTGTACCAAAGATAAATTAAGGGGTTATTGATTACTTTGCAAAATGGTTCCCACTTGGATTCTTTTTAATAAATACCTAATCTAGAGCACTGGGAGTTATTTGATTTGCAACTGGGTTATCAATGTCAACTCTAACGCCTGCCTGCTTCTTCCTAGTGCAGGGCATAGTGTTGTAATGAGAAGGTTATTGGATTCGAAATTATAAAATCGCAGGTTCGGGCACGGCTCCATGCTTTAGTACCACAATCAATTCCCTTGACCTCCTTGAATTTATTCCCTGACCTATACAGTGGAGACAATGAAGGCTGTCCCAAGTGCTATGATAATATTTTTGGCTGTGCTCTGGAAACCACGAGGTGCTATTACTCAGATGACCAACCTGACAAAAGACGTCACAAGAAAAAAGTTAATGTCACAAGTGAGAGTCTGAAAGATTTCAGTTCTTTCCTGCAATGTAAAGGTTCATAGCGTTAGAAAACCAGCGCATGTGGTTCTCAGTCTTCTTATTTTGTATGTCTCTCCAGGAGTGAAAATGGAAGAATTCCTCCCCCCTGGTGCTAGTCTAAAATGCACCGTCTGTAGCTACACTGCTGATTCCGTGATCGGCTTTCACCAACACCTGTTCTCCCATCTCACTCAAGCTGCCTTCCGATGCAATCACTGCCACTTCGGCTTCCAGACTCAGAGGGAGTTATTGCAGCACCAGGAGCTCCACGTCCCTGGAGGCAAACTTCCCAGAGAAGGTGACATGGAACACTCTCCAAGTGGAACCGAAGACAGCTTACAGCCAGCCCCGGACTTGCTGACCAGAAGCGAACTCCCCCAGAGCCAAAAGGCCATGCAGACTAAAGACGCGAGCTCTGACACAGAGCTGGACAAGTGTGAGAAAAAGACTCAGCTCTTTCTCACTAACCAGAGACCAGAGATACAGCCTACAGCAAATAAACAAAGCTTTTCTTACACGAAAATAAAGTCTGAGCCCTCCAGTCCTAGACTTGCCTCATCTCCGGTCCAGCCTAATGTTGGGCCTTCTTTCCCTGTGGGCCCTTTTCTATCTCAGTTTGCTTTTCCCCAAGATATCACAATGGTCCCTCAAGCTTCAGAGATCTTAGCCAAGATGTCTGAACTGGTACATCGGCGACTGAGGCACGGGAGTAGTAGCTACCCTCCCGTGATTTACAGCCCTTTGATGCCCAAGGGCGCCACTTGTTTTGAGTGTAACATAACATTCAATAATTTGGATAATTATCTAGTGCACAAAAAACATTATTGCAGCAGCCGATGGCAGCAGATGGCCAAGTCCCCAGAGTTCCCTGGCGTTTCAGAAAAGATGCCTGAGGCCGTGAGCCCCAACACTGGTCAAACCCCCATAAACCTTCTCAACCCAGCTGCTCATTCTGCTGATCCTGAGAACCCCCTTCTTCCAACATCCTGCATCAATTCTTCCACTGTTTTAGATTTAATTGGGCCAAATGGGAAGGGCCATGACAAGGACTTTTCCACTCAAGCTAAGAAGCTCTCCACCCCTAACAGCAATGATGATAAAATTAATGGAAAACCTGTTGATGTGAAAAATCCCAGTGTCCCCTTAGTGGATGGGGAAAGTGACCCAAATAAGACCACCTGCGAAGCTTGCAACATTACCTTCAGCCGGCATGAAACATACATGGTCCACAAACAGTATTATTGCGCCACGCGCCACGACCCTCCACTGAAGAGGTCCGCTTCCAACAAAGTGCCTGCCATGCAGAGAACCATGCGCACCCGCAAGCGAAGGAAGATGTATGAGATGTGCCTACCCGAACAGGAGCAAAGGCCTCCCCTGGTCCAACAGCGATTTCTTGACGTCGCCAACCTCAGCAATCCTTGTACCTCCACTCAAGAACCCACGGAAGGGCTAGGAGAGTGCTACCACCCAAGATGTGATATCTTTCCAGGAATCGTCTCAAAGCACTTGGAAACTTCTCTGACCATCAACAAATGTGTTCCGGTTTCCAAATGCGACACGACTCATTCCAGCGTTTCCTGCCTCGAGATGGACGTGCCCATAGATCTCAGCAAAAAGTGTTTATCCCAGTCTGAGCGGACGAGCACGTCCCCCAAAAGGCTGCTGGACTACCACGAGTGCACTGTGTGCAAGATCAGCTTCAATAAAGTGGAGAACTACCTGGCCCACAAGCAGAATTTCTGCCCAGTCACAGCGCATCAGCGGAACGACCTGGGTCAGCTCGACAGCAAAGTGTTTCCAAACCCAGAAAGCGAAAGAAACAGCCCTGATGTCAGCTATGAAAGAAGCATAATAAAATGTGAGAAAAACGGAAACCTGAAGCAGCCTTCCCCTAATGGAAACCTATTTTCATCCCACTTAGCAACCCTGCAAGGCCTGAAAGTCTTCAGTGAAGCGGCTCAGCTCATTGCCACAAAAGAGGAAAACAAACATTTGTTTCTTCCCCAATGCCTTTACCCCGGAGCAATAAAGAAGGCAAAAGGGGCTGACCAGCTTTCTCCGTATTATGGAATAAAGCCAAGCGATTATATTTCCGGTTCCCTTGTCATCCACAACACTGACGTCGAGCAAAGCACAAATGCCGAAAACGAATCCCCTAAAGGCCAGGCCTCCTCAAACGGGTGCGCCCCGCCGAAGAAAGATTCTCTGCCGCTGTTACCCAAAAACAGAGGCATGGTAATAGTCAACGGTGGACTGAAGCAAGACGAGAGGCCGGCCGCCAACCCACAGCAAGAGAACATTTCCCAGAATCCTCAGCATGAAGAGGGCCACAAATCCCCGTCTTGGATCTCTGAGAACCCGTTAGCCACAAATGAGAATGTCTCACCCGGAATTCCTAACGCGGAGGAACAGTTGTCTAGCATAGCAAAAGGTGTGAATGGCTCCGGCCAGGCTCCCACCAGCGGGAAATACTGCCGCCTGTGTGACATCCAGTTCAACAACCTCTCAAACTTTATAACTCACAAGAAGTTTTATTGCTCATCACATGCGGCGGAACACGTCAAATGAAATAACTTCATCATTAAACACCAGTCACCTTTGGTACCAGTGTTTAGTATGTGGTTCCACCCAGTCCAGAAAAACAAAACAACAAAACAAAAACAAAAACAAAAGCTGTTTGAATTACATCTGGGCAATCAGGAGAGAATTCATTAAAGCTGAGTTGAAGACTTAAGGTGTAATTTCATTACAGTCCATTAGTAAAGTGTATTATTGGTGCCATTTTCAAAAAAAATTAATTTATTTTACCAGCAGTATTCATAGCTGTGGTTATGTTATTTTTTATTTAAAAACTTTATATTAAAGTCATTTGTAATGTTATTGTATAGTTATTGTGTAGCACATATGGTTTGCACTGTATAGTAGCTTTTAAAGAAACTAGTCACGAACAATACCGAAAAGCATTTTAGAAATAGCTTCAAAAGCACTTGTGTATCTTGATTTCTTCTTATATGCTGTTGCAGATATATGTATATGCTAAAATATAACTTGCAACAATGTTCTAAATACACATGCTATAAGTTCGCCTTAAGATTTCAATTCTTGGATAATCAGGCTCTGTTTGCACTTTATATTTTAGCAAATACAGTCTCTTAGTCACTAGGCTTTGCATTTGTATGTAGCTGTATGTTTCTGTCCATTTTCTTAATCTTAAACATGTATGTTAAATGAAGATGGCAATTTTTTTCTTGTATAGTACTTGTATTTTCTTTCGCTGATGCAGCTCTGTCTCAATTTTTAAACCTTTGCTGTTAAATGCAATACTTTATAAAGAATGAACAAAATTACTGGAAGCAGTATTGTAAGTAATGAGGTAGTATTAATCAGTTTTATCTTTTGAAAGGCACAGTCTAAATCGAAACCCTAAACTCAATGCTGCAAGTATGAATTTAATTCATATATAAGATCTATTTAAATATAAGAGTAGCAATACTGCACCTGGTGATCACAAAGATAATGTTCTACTTCTGATAGAAATAATTTCTCAACAAATGTTGTTACTATGCATGTATATGGATGGAATAAAATTCCAGATTGTTGGAGAAGTTTGACAGACTTTTTTTCTTTAAAATACAAAGGGAAGTCTATATACCTATTCTTTGTGATGAGAACAGGTTCAAATATATTAGATAGATAGATAGATAGATAGATAGATAGATAGATAGATAGACAGATATAGATAGATAGATGATAGATATAGTGACAAGTCAGTAGATCAGTAAAGGAATAGATTGTCCATTATATGCACCTAATTAACATAACATATGTAACATCATATTAGTATGAACAAGATACTGCAAGCTATGGAACTAGAAGACTTTTCCATTATATCTATATATAACAAACACTATCTTTCTGTTCTCTACCCCCCACCACACTGTAGCACAGAAAGAGACAATTTCCCATGTCGAAAAGACCTACAAAGCCTATGCACAAGACTTATAACATGTTGCTCAAAAACACCCAACTTTTAAATGAAGTTTACCAGAGAGAGAGGTTTACATTATTAAGGAGCAATGAAGTGGTATAGTCAAGTGATTTTGATGAGTAAAGACATACAAGTTTCACGCAATTTGCATAAGACCCTAGATTTCACACGTCTCATTTGTACATTCCAAGGGTTTGCATATTGATGGGGAGTGGAGAACAGATGACATGAGTCAGATCACGGAGGGCTCTCCAGGGGTATTGAGGTGTGATTCAAGAGGCAAGGCACCTATTGCCAATCACGACAAACTGCAATCTACTGCAATTTTAGAAACATCCTGATCAGAAAAGACAATGACCTCCCTGTAGTTAAGATGCACCATTTGCAGGTAGGTTGTGATGCACTATTCTTTGTCCATACTGAATATGGTAACATAATGAACTTAAGGTGCCAGCCTGAACACAGCATATAAATACTGTGACAAAACATAAATTAAAAAAAAAACTGTACTGCTCAGAAGATTTCTCCAGTTGTTGTCAAGAATAACTATTTTTAAATGTAAAATCTTGACCTTAACTAATGTTTTCCATGTCAGTCAGTGACTAAGCAGGGAGGTAAACAGAACTGATCTACTTAATAGAGTTTTGCAGGAGTCTCTGGAAGCCTCAGAGCCTTGGGAACTCCCAGATATGTTCATAAGGACCCGTGCATTTCTCAGGTGGGACTAGCAGGACTGGGTAGTTACAACACGGCTTGTCTCCCCAATCTCTTCTTTTCCCTCTTCTCTAGGAAGGAAGGAAAGAGAGGGTGGGAGGGGAAGAGGGGGACAGACCAAAAGAAAAACAGAAAGAAAGAGAGACAGACAGGAAGGAAGCGAGGGAGAGAGGGAGGAAGAAGTCAGCCTATCTTTATTGGCCACCACGGAATGTACCCACTCTTTGGGGGATGAAAGCAGAGGTATAATCCATGATTGCTTCCCTAAAGGAATTTACACTCTGACTTAGTTTAGAGCTTCTCAACACTGTTCCTTCATTAGAATCACATAGGAAACATTTTTTAAATGCCAATGTATATGCATTCTTGATATATTGATCTTTACATAAGATCAACTAAAGAAAAATTGTTATCTGGGAATCTCTATTTTTAAGCATCTGTCCAGATGGCTCTGATATGTAGCAATGTTTAGACACACTAAAGGGTAAACTAAGATGAGGTAAAAAGAGTGAGTAAGACTGAGTAGAAAGATAAAAAGAAAAAGAAACAAAGGAACTCAATATGGGATGAAAATCTTGGGAAAGATAGGGTAAGGTCTAGAAAGGTGGGCACACTGATAGGGAATTCCACCTGTCCTTCTGGGAACCCTGAAATATTTGTGTGCTATAACCAAAAGAATATTTCTGATATTGTTTGTATAGTTGAAAATGAATTCCAATAGCCATTCACAGAAGGAAATTGATAGCAGAGGGTGAAATAGTGATGTTCAGACCACAGTGAGACGCTGGAGAGTATTAGAAGAAAACAGTATTTCTCCATGTGGAGATCCCTTTAAATAGTAGCATGAAAGTAGCATGCGATGGTGAAGGGTGAATAAAAAACTTTACAAAAGAAGAGGGGTCAGACTAGAAAGTAGCAGAAAACAAGGGTATAGAAATCTGGTCTCACAAGACCTTGAATGCCAGGATGAGGTTTATGGGTTTCCTTGTACCTTGCTTCCTACATAGAGTCATGTAATGAAAATTGTGTTCAGGAACAGTGACAGCGTGAAACGTGAGACCTAGATGCTAGAGAGAGGGAGATTTTCTAGAAGGCCATAGCAATGGTCCAAATGGGGACTGTTGAAAGCCCACACAGAATAAATGAAGAATGACAAGTCTGGGTAAAGCTTACATTATAACAGATCTTGAAGACCAGATCAACCCTGATTGAAACACTCTATGTTCAACAAGACAACATTGAGTCAGAATATTAGCATTAGTCTAATGATCTGGGGAAGGGTAGTAAAAAGAATGATACTTTCTATTGGTTCTTCAGAGTGTCTGCGGCATTTAAATCCCCTACAGAACACTAACGTCTACTAAATCAGAATATCTCAAGTTGGGTATGGATTTCTAGGATTTTTTGGCAATACAACCCTACAGTATTTTATGTTATCCTCCTCAAATGAAAATCACTGAATTAAATATAGAGGGAAAAGGGGTGCTGGGGTGGCTCAGTCAGTTAAGCTTCTGACTTCTGCTCAGGTCATGATCTCCTGGGTTCATCAATTTGAGCCCTGCATCAGGCTCTCTGCTGACAGCTCAGATCCTGGAGCCCACTTTGGATTCTGTGTCTCTCTCCCTGTCCTTCCTCCACCCACACTCTCTGTCTCTCTCTCTCTCAAAAATAAATATTTAAAATAATAATAAATAAATAAAGAGGGAATGGGCAGTAGTATCCTGCAGTCAACACCAAAATAAATTAGGCTGGTAGCAGAATTTAATACTCAATTGGTCTTCGATGTGTTGCTATTTCATATATGACACATTTTGGTGTTTTAAAACTATTTTAGTTTTAAAATAATTCAACACATGTGTTTTAGTATTAAAATTGAAACTAAAAATTAAGTCATTATGGCATCTATGAACAATATTTGAAAATATTTTAATACGATGGAGCCCACTCATTTCCAGGCAAAATTAAAGGTCAGAGACTTGAAGTGCCCGAAGTCACAAAGCTAATGGGTGAGATCCAGAGACCTGAGCCTTGTTCTCAGATTATCTCCCCTGGAAAGGAACGTCATGTTCCTTTCTCCACTAACCCTAGAATTTACTAGGGCCTGTTAGCTAAAATTCCAGCTACTTTTTCTTGCTCTGATATATTTAAGTCTAGCTCAGACAATCTCTGGAGATATAGAAAAAGGAGGATACTGTTTTCTCTTGACTGCTGTAACAAATTACCACAGGTTTGGTGACTTGAAACAACAGGAGTTTACTTCATTATGGTGCCCAGCCAGACTCTACAAACATGTAGCAGCACAGCAGAAATTGTTACCCCAAACCTAGTAAATCTCTTGGAACTTGATTGAGACATGATGTTATTAACAGACATTGATGATATCCATAAAGGACATAGCATCTAAACCATGAAGTCTCAACTGACGACTCTAGACCTGATCATGAGGCAGAGTTGAGTCTGATAACAACCCTGCACCAAGCAGTGTATCCGTCTGGAACTTAGTAAATCGTATTAATTCAGAGAACCATAAAAAAGCAGAGGCAGGCTGTGTAAAAGTTTACTTTGGCACTATCTAGAAAAAAGAGTTTGCTTGTTATGTTAATAGAATAAAAAAGATTGAAAGAAAATAAACTTTTCAAGAACCTAGCAGCCCCATTTTGCATGTAAATAATATATTAATTTCAAATGATTTTTCTCTTTATATTAAAGAAGAATGTTAGCACTTTTTGCTCCACAACACTTCTTTGATCATTAATTCCACTTCCTACATATGACATAACTTGATGGCTGGTGATGTAAATGTTGAAATTCACTAAGCACTGACTTTTCTTTTCCTATCAGGATTCAATGACCCTCAAGAAAACAACCAGGTAAATAAAATACAATGTTGTTATATCTATGAAAATGTATGCAAAAATGAAATTATCTTTTAAGATTAATCACTATACATAAACTTTATAATAAATAAAAGAATGTATACTCAATATCATGGCTAGTTTAGGAAGAGGAGATGATTCAGATGAAGGAAGGAGATTAACATAGAAATTATAAGAACATATCTGAGGAGGAAAACAGAAAATTCAAGACAAAGGAATTAACAGGAAGGTGTTCATACCAAGGTCCTCACAGACATACCCGGATCCTCCCTCTCACTATAATGGACGAATTGTCCCTGATCTTAGTCAATGCCATTCTTTCCTCTTCAGCTTTCCATTCCCTCTAGCTGATTTGATGATTTCGCTCCTTTAAGTATTCCTTCTTTCCTGGCATAAAAGCAACAGAGGTGTCTTTTTCAATTTATGTAAGGACTCAGAGGAGAAGCATCAACATGTCCTCTGAGTTAAAGTCTGAACCAGAAAATAAAGGGTCCTTCTCACATGTCACAGATTGCATGACAATCCATCAATTTCCTAATTTTGGAAGTTGGAGGGACTTTCCATAATGCTTAGATTAAATTCTCTGTCAGTCTTGTGAAGGGAGGCTTGGAGCAGGTTCAATTTAATTTATTACACCTATGAGCAGTGTTATCCCTGCCCCTTCGGAACTACAATTACTATTTTACCAACAAACAAAATGAGGAGTTAGTTTCCCAAATTATAGAACAGGTGAGTTCCCCAAATGATAAAGCCATTAGAGCCGAGTCTTGAGCCCAGTCAGCTGTCTTAAAGCCATTGCTTCCCTTTTCCATGAGGCCCCAGATCTCCCTCCACCCCAAGCCAAATGCCTTGTAATCATGTTGCAGGTCTGCCTGCCACCATTTTATCGTCCACTGGCTCTGGAGTTGCCCGAGTCAGCATAATCATATGTCCCACTCTGCCAGGGACATTTATGGCCTGGCTGAGAATTTATCTTAAAATTTTCATAGTAAGTTTTATTATCAAGAATTGCTTCAAAATAAGCGGGGATGGATACCACAGATTTCATTTGTATTTCTGGCTTCGAACACTGTTTCCACTACTAGTATGGGTAAGGCGCATGTCCAGTGAAAAGTTTTCTCTTTAACCTGTAGTTAAAGCTGAAAGACAATCAGAGGTAACCTGTCTTTTGCAGTGACCCCTTCCAGAGGCAATGTAACTAACAGCTTTTCAAGGACAACATGCAACATACTCCATGATAAAGCACCTTAGGACAGTAGCATCTAGGAGCAACTTAATATTTCTGTGTTTCAGTGCCTGTGGGAGATTTGGAAATACTACCCCTGCATACTGTTAGGTATAATTGTGCTCTGACCACCAAGATGCGTAAAGCCGCACTAGGAGCTGAGAGCTGTGAAGAACATGAGGAATTCTGGTTCCAGTAAAGAATATGCTGAAAAATATCTTACTGTCAAAATTACAGGTAGACAGTAGTCTGAGGGCTCTACTTACTCTGGTTTTATCACATAGTGTATAGTCATATAGGGTGTAAATACATAGTTATTATCTATTTTGTTGTTTGGTAACATCATTATAGGCAGCCATAAGTCATTTTCACACCAAAATGCTTAAAACAAAATATCATATTTAATGTAAAATACTAAAGTTTGCACTTTTCAGGAAAGCTAGATAATGAAGGTGTAATTTCTCAAATGATTTGACACCTACAATTCACCAAGGAATCTGTCAAGATATAATAAACCACACAAAACCAAATTACATTAAGTCTGCTCAAGAATTTTTCGCAATGGGGCACCTGGATGGCTCAGTAGATTCAGCACCCGACTCTAGATTTTGGCTCAGGTCATGATCTCATGTCGTGAGTTCAAGCTCTAAGCATTGCAGACCCTGCTTAGAATTTTCTCTCCCTATCTCTCTGCCCCTCCCCTGCTCTCTCTCTCTCTCTCTCTCTCTCTCTCTCTCTCTTGCTCTCTCTGTCTCTCTCAAAATAAGTATATAAACTTACAAAAGAAAGAATCTTTATCATTGACTTCAAATTTAGTCAGCATTTAGCTGATTGGACCTGAAGATGATGATTCAGTATGTGCAGCCATGGAGAGTATGTATGCATCACCCTGGAAAGCACGGGTTTTCATTTCAGTTGAATGATTGATCTATATTAACTTCATTATTGAGATTGGTACAGTGCACATGTAACTTAGAACTTTAGAAAATAAGCTACAACATTCTATCAATTGAAATAAATGTCATAATTGGGGATATTGAAATATATATATATACTTTTAATGTAAATTAAATTTAACTGTTTTAATTTAATTAATAATTTCATTTAATTTGAACACTTATGTATATATGTATAAATACCAATAATTGAGTAACTGAACAAAATTTTTGTGGTAAAGCTTATGTTGAAAGCAAAACAGTCATTGCACAGCCATAGCCCTTTTCTCTGCTTCCCCTTAACAAATTTTAGAAATGTTTTAATTATTAATTTGAAGAATATTTTGTATACCCACATACATGTTAGATAATGGTATTGACTTTTTTTTACCAGTTTCTTTGAATTTTGTTTGTATCTAAATCAAAACAATTTGGAACTTTTTATTCAATGTGTTGAATGAGTGGAGTCTCAAAAGTTTTCATGGAAGCTAACAAATATACACGAAACTTATCATGAAGAATCGAGATTATAAATTTGTTAAACATTAAGAGTGAAAACAGTGTCCAAGATTTACTCTTTGAATGCTGTAATTGCATTTTGTAAGTTCTCAACTTTGGGGAAATGTTTTTCTGTTTAAGCCTCTATTTGCAGTTGGATAACTTTTTATTTTCTATTGCAAGGGAATAAAATAAGGTTGATGATCTTCCACTCATATTCAAAAGACAAGAGATAGATTATTTCATAATTTTTCTTTAAAATATATTTGCCAAAAGAAGGCCGCTAAATTGAAACAAGAAAATAGTCCTTCTGTGGATATGTAGGCCAACATATTTGCATATTTTGATTAAAAATAAATGAAAGTGTCTCATTAACAATTTATTTTGGAGATTATACTCCACATATTAAATATTTTTTCTATGACCTGGGTATTTTTGAAGACTACTTGTCAGATACTTTGTAGGATGTTCCTCAGTTTGAGTTTGTCTGAGTTTTTTATGATCGCCCTGGACGTAGAGATTTGGAAGAAACATAAAATGTTTCTCACTTCATCTTATCAGGAGACATCTGATATCAACCCAATTATCACTGGCGATGTTAAGCTTGACCATTTGACTAAGATTGTATATACCAGGCTCTCCACTGTGAAAGTTTGTTTTGTTCCTTTCCACTCTCTGCTCTTAGAGGTGAATCACTAAGTCTGGTCACCATTCCAGGGGTAGGGAATTAAGCTCTACTTAAGGAAGAAAGAAGAATCAAAACATTTGTGGGCCTACATTAAAACCACTTTGTAATTAATGCACATCCGTGGGGAGATAATCTGAGGCTATGTGTACATCATGTTTCTCTGAAAAGTTACACCCACTGATTTTTGCTATCAGAGTAGTCTTGACTGCTGCAATTGTGCCTGTGGCATAGATCTTTATTTTATGTCTCTCCTTTCTATATTGATTACTGAAATTCATTCTTAAAGGAAAACCCACCCCTCTCCCCCTTTTATATATTTATCCAATCATTTATTTATATCAGTACAAACTTATGGCTATTGATTTTATTCTCTGTCCTATAACCTGTAGTCTGCCTTTATCTGCGCTTTTACCTTCTGTGATTTCATTTACCTGCAGTCAACCAGGGTCTGGAAACAGATGATTCTCCTTCTGACGAAAGGTCAGAAGGTCAATAGTAGCCTAACGTTCAGTCCCGGTGCCTCCGTCATTCCCGTCCCTTCACCTCGTCACGCAGGCATTTTATCATCTCACATCGTCACAAGAAGAAGAAAGGTGAGTACAGAACAATAGGGTATTTTAAGAGAAAGACCAAACTCACATACTTCTTGTTATAGTGTATTGTTAGAATTGTTCTATTTTATTATTGTTTTTGTTAATCTCTTACTGTGCCTAATTTATAAATTAAACTCTATCACAGGTATGTATGTATAGAAAAAAACATACCAAAAACAGGATTTGGTACTATCTTTGGTTTCAGACATCCGCTGGGACCTTGGAACGTGCCCCCAGTGGATAATGGAAGGGTGATTGTACTTCCACTATGCTCATCACTCACCTCGTTCTAGCTTTTGCCGTGGGCAACTCTTTAAGGTAAGTGCATCTTTTTTTTTTAAAGCCAGTTCCTTACAGTCTGGCACTACGAGGTACAACGTGCTCCAGAATGCCTAACTTACAATCCATTTTTATGAAACTCATCTTATATTTTCCTTGACTTAGCCCTAGAGTTAGTCTCCTTAAAGGAACCTCCTTTCTCTTATTGGAGAATACTGTTAAGAAGTCAAGACCTTGGCACTAGCTATATTTGTTGTTATTCAGTATCACTGAGTCTAATTTTTTTTAATGTTTTTTATTTATTTTTGAGAGACAGAGAGAGACAGTGCGAGCAGGGCAGGGTCAGAGAGAGAGGGAGATACAGAATCTGAAGCAGGCTCCAGGCTCTGAGCTAGCTGTCAGCCCAGAGCCAGACACGGGGCTCGAACCCACGAACCGTGAGATCATGACCTGAGCCGAATCCGGACGCCCAACTGATTGAGCCACGCAGGCGCCCCAGTATCACTGCGTCTAGACCATCTCAGCAGATAGAGCTAGGACCTGTGTATCTATAGTTACCAGTGTATACACACATTACATCTGGACTACATATATTTTAAAGTAAACTTGAGTTTAGAATAAGCATAGTGTCATACTCTAATAAAGCAGTTATATTTTAATATTCAGCTAAATACAAAGAATTTTTCTCTTATATACATTTATTTCCATATTTTTGAAAGAATTTTACTTTTAAAGATGATTTATAATTGGGGTGCCTGGGTGGCTCAGTCGGTTAAGTTTCTGACTTGATTTTGGCTCAGGTGATGATCTTACAGTTGGGGAGATGGAGCCCCATGTCAGGCTCTGCACTGACAGCACCACGCCTGCTGGGGCTTCTCTCTCCCTCTCTACCCCGCCCCCACTCACACTCTTTCTCTCAAAATAAATACGTAAACATTTAAAAAATAAAATAAAAATGGTTCATGACTATATCTATTATATAGATCTATTTATATAAAAATTAATTTATGTCTTAGGGGCACCTGGGTGGCTCAGTTGGTTAAGCGTCCGACTTCGGCTCAGGTCATGATCTCATGGTTTGTGGGTTCAAGCCCCATGTCAGGATCTGTGCTGACAGCTCAGAGCCTGGAGCCTGCTTCTGATTCTGTGTCTCCCTCTCTCTCTGACCCTCTCGTGCTCACGCTGTCTCTCTCTCTCTCTCTGAAAAATGAATAAAACATTTAAAAAATTTTTGTCTTAATAACCAAATGTTTTAAATATACAGTTACAATTATTTCTATAATTTTTTAAATTTATTTGAGAGAGAGAGTGTTCTAGTGAGTGGCAGAAAGAGGCAGAGGGAGAGAGAAAGACAGAGAGTCTCAAGCAAGCCCCAGACTCAGTGTGGAGCCCGAAGCAGGCTCAATCCCATGACCCTGGAATCATGATCTGAACCAAAATCTAGAGTCAGACACGCAACTGACTGAGCCACCCAGGTGCCCCTACAATTATAATTATTTCAGTACTCCATTTTCATTCTCAAAAATGTCCTAATCTGGATAATAAACTCTAAAGTGACCTTACAATGAATTCACCTGAGCTATGATTTATGAATTCATAAATGCTATGATTTAGAGCAACGCCTCCCAAGATTTAAGGTCCATACCAATCACCTGAGGATCTTGTTAAACTGCAGATGATTTAGTAGGACCGGGGAGGGGCTTGAGAGTCTGCACTTCTAACAAGCTCCCAGCCAAAACCAATGCTGCAGGTGTGCACTCCACACTCGGAGTGACAAGCTGTAGACCACATAGGTGTCATTGCGTGAACCTTCTCCACAGCTGTCCCGTGTCCTCATTGAGACCCATCGCTACTGAACCCAGTATCCTACTCACTATGATTGCATTCAAGTCTGTAGCTCTTTTCTTCGTTGCTACACTTATTTCAGTTTGGTGGCTTCGTTCATAATACAAGGTAAGTTCATATCCCTTTGAACATGAGATTAGTTGTATTTGACAGGTGGGAATGGGAGGGGGTGTCTTGCTCACCCCGTTTTTATTCTTTAGTAGTTTGGAAAACAGAGAAACTTAAGAACTTATTATTTGCCAGGCTACATTCATGTTTAACTCACGCTACAGCTGCCTTTTATGAACTTTTGCATTTTCAATTTAGTATTAATTTTGATGAGTTTTTTAACCCAAGGAAAACACTTGTGGAGTCTATTACAAGATTGGTGGACTCACACTGTGATCAGAGACAGATGCTTAAGGGAATAGTGGAATCATTTGTGATTCGAGACCATTCCTGGTGGGGGGTTGGGTGGGAGTGGGGAGAGAGTGAGAGCAGGGGGGAGGGAGAGTAAATATGTAGAGAGGATTGCAATCTCATGGCCATCTGTGCTAACTGCATGCTGCAAATCTCAAACAGAAACAGACAGCATGAAAGCAAATGTTATTAGTTGGTTTCAATATTGTGCCCTTCAAAGTTATTTGTTTCACTCACTTCATTCATTCATTCATTTATTCGTGGTTACATTTTAATTTGAATTCTTATTCTGACACAAGCATTATAAAGGGCCCTGGGAAACAAATATGAAGGGATAGTTCTTGTCTTCTGTTAGCATTGAGTAAAGAAGCTTAGGATGAAAAGAACACAGGTGAATACAATGTATGTAAAATGCTACACTGTTGCGTGGAGTCCTGAAGACACATCAAGAAAGCACGGTATCTTGGGGATCTAGGAAAGTTTCGCACAGGAAATGGTGTCTACTCTGAGATGTAATAAATGAATAGAAATTATTCAAGGACAGAAAAACAGATGGCAAATAACAGAAGAGGGGGAAGGTAAGAGGAACTGGGTGGAAATAGGGTTACCTTTAGAATATTCTAAGGAGAGAGATTAGCATGTGCAAAACCCAAATGCTGAGAAGAGTATAATTCACAACGGTAACTGTAACTCCCCAGTGTTTCCTTTCCGGGGCTCACTAACTCAGTGATATCAGGGCCACCACCCACCTGGTCCCCGGACCGCAAATGAGGCGTCATCCTGCTCTTCTACTCTCCTGATTCTATGGCTTCCCAATTAGATGATCATCTAATTCTGTCAGTTCTTCCTTCTAGATATATTTAAATTATTTTCTTGTCTGCACTCCTGGGGCCACTAGCATGTAGCATGATTGTCTCATACCTAGATTACGACAGGAGCCTCCAAACTGAGTTTCTTCGTTTGTTTTAAACCTTTTCCAGTGGAAAAACTTATTTTGACTATAGTGATCTTCCCGAAGATAAACCTGATTACTACCACTGTCTCCTTAAATACTTTAGTGACTCTCCATTGTTCTCAGGACCATGTCCAAATTCTTCAACGTAGTTACAACTAAAAGCTTTGTTTGGCCGGACCCCTGCCCACACCTCCACTTTGCTGATACAGTACTTGATGCACTTCATGTACATTTGTTGGCCATCCATAATCACCAAACCAGACACTCTAAATAAAAAAATAAATAAAATCCATAACTTTACATAGACAAGAACTTATATCCTACCAGAAAAGACATTTAAAGAAATAATTACATTATTACAATTATGAGAATTCTTTGCTACCACCACTATACAAAGTGTAGTATTTAGGAGTATCTTGAGCCTGATCTATTCTGAAGTGAATTTTTTCTAGATTTTAATTTTAAAAGCTGCTGATTATTAAAAAAAAAAAAGACATAGTCATGCTATTAGTTTCAGTTATGCTTGGTATTATAATAGATAAATCATGAAATTTTAGTCATTTAAGACCATGAAAATTTATTTCTAGCCCCTCAAATGCTCAGAGGCAGGAAGGACCAGGCAATGGTTCAGGTATTTGGGCCGATGAAGATTTTCTCATTACTAATTCAGGGTTTTTAAGTTCCCTGAGCACTGACATCCTGCCGACAGGGAAGGAGAGAAGTTGGAGCCAGGTTTTATGGACCAGAACTGGACGCAGCATATATCCTGTCTGACCTCATTCAGTTGTCTAGAATTGTCCATCTAGTCAGGCCCAAGTACAAAGGAAGCAGGGGAAATTCAGAACAGCTCTGTGCCCAGAAACAAAAGGAAATGGGTTTGAAGAATTACTAACCAATCTCTACCACACTCACCAAGGCACACAAATGACTGGAAACAATTACAGCCGGTCTCTGTCCGTGAGGGCAGTGAGTTCACTGCCATGACCCACTTCATCTGTGTCTTCTGTCATCTTTCCACTGACAGGACCCCTGGCCCCCATAGCCCAGCAGATCACCCCATCACCATGTGCCTTGCACTCTAGGGAGGATTTCTTCAATCGTCATACATTTTAAAAATGGGTGAGCACTTTTAATAATTTTAAAAATTATTTTAGATTCTTCCGGTGTTAAGACTGAAAGGGTCATCTAGAACATTCATTTTCTCTCAGCCATGAATCCTCTGTGGAAACATTCCCTCTCATGCCTGTCTTCTCCATCCCTGCCTGCGATTTGCTGAATCTTAGTTGTCTTTTAGGCCTTAGTTAAAAATTACCATTTATGTCCTGCTCTTCTTGTAGATCACCTCAAATCTGGGTTAGGAGTTCCTTCAGTGAATTCTAAAAGCACTTTGAAATCTTTGAAATCCCCATCTATGTATACCATAAACATGTGTGAATGATTGTTTAGGTAAACCTTGTATTCATGGAATGTAGCACAACCTGACATATCATCAGTAATATGTACTTATTGACAGAATTTGTTTGAATTTATTTACACAAATGTTAGATAATGGGACACACAGATATATAAGATATCCTAGACTTTGAAGACCTCTAGACACACATACATTTATATACAAACAAATTTGTGAAAAATATATATGCATTTAATATACTCTATGTATATGACAAATATATGTATACATAGTTCATATATGTTTAATATATATAACATAGTGTATATACCAGTATGTGTGCATATATATGTGTGCACACAAATATGTATTCAAAAATGATTAATATAAAGGGATCCTGACCCTTAAGGAACTTAAGCTTAGTTGTATATGTGTGTGTATATACATGTATGTATGTAGTAATATATGATAAAGTATAATATATCTCTGTCTAAATACACACATATACACACCTACACACTGTTAACACCTTAGGTGATGGGCTACTAATTGACACAGAAAGAGGATGAGAAGTCAGCAATTTGCCTCATAGAAGAAGGAGCGTGCCCCCCCAGGGGTCCAGAAAGATGGGACATGGTCTCTGTACTGTCGATTTTCTGAGCCTGAAGAGGGCTGGCCCTCAGAAGATGTTTCAAATGTACCAGGAAGCTTCCATCTCTGAGTAAATCAGGAAGGTCAAGAGGACTGATCCAAGAGGAACGCTATAGCTCTGAAGACCTAGGCATCAGCCAGCTTGGCCAGCTTCCTACAGGACGTCTCACTGGGCACAGCCCACTGAGAGAAGTGCTGGAAGTAAGAGGGCCCGTGTCACCTGTATTACAAGACAACATTGAGAGAAAAGAGAGGCTTGTTTGGAAACATCCTGCTCAGTTTCTTACTTGAAACGAATGCCTGGGAGTAATGAGAGCTGCTCCCGCTTGAAAGCTGATTTAGAAATGGAAGGGCTTACTTTATCTCAGACCCATGACTCATAGGGGAATCAGTGAAATCTATTTCTCGTAATGTCTTCCAAAGAGACTTACTGATCAAAGTTGTTTCCTTCCCAGAGGTGTGTTGCTTCCAGCACAGGGATGAGGCATATCTCTGGGACACCCAGAGGACATTTATAGTCACTTCCCAAGTGGCTCTTGTTCTCTGGATTAAAAACAGAAATTATCTCTCGGCTGTCAATGTAACATCTTCCAGCAGCATGAAATTCTGTCAAACAGAAATTGAAGATGAATAAAACGAAGATACACACTCAGGATTATTCCTATTGTGAACAGCAGTGCTCTGCACTGACGATTCTACACCCTAATAGTAGATTTAGGGAAATAGAGACATACTGGTTTTCTAAACGCCCCGTACACTTTGCCACGGGAAGTAGCAGTGATTGAATAGACTGACAAACGCTGTGACCATATGCAATGAGCCAACCATACCGCACTCCAGGGCAGGATTACAAATGATTTGTGCGCACTGGGGGGGGGGGGTAATCAGTTATCATAATTCCATTTGTAATTTATGTTTGCATGAAAATGCAGTTTTTAACCATTGCTAGGATTTGAGGCACGAATACGACCTGTTTTCATTTTGTCAAACTCCAGAGGATCTCAGCATGTCAGTTCAGTAATATTGCATATCTACATTATTGGATGGCTGGTTTCGAAGAATAAATAACTACTCTTTATAGGAACAATATTTACAGAACATGTCTGGTGCATGCAAAGCTGTTCATTACCCAAGAGGCTTCATTCTAAATAGATACATATCCAAGTTCGGGACAAAGGAAGGAAGGCAAGTGAATAGTAAGGACAGAAATGCGCTCCCCTTTATATACATTAGCAACACCTGAGAGAATTTTAGAGAGGGCATTCAGCCAGATGAACTGAATATGAAAGTTTCTTTGTGCTCAGAGTAGCAAGGCGGTGTTTAGGAAGATGAGAGGGAGAGAAGACATGGAGATGAGACAGAAGCTCATATCAAATAGTCAGATGCGAAAATATATGGATGAAAATGGGAAGTGTGGGATAAAATGAAAGGTTCAAGAATTTGGGAACAAATTTCAAATAATTGTAATTATTTAGGACAGGAGGCCTAAAGCTTATGTGAGCAACACTCTTAACTTTTTTGAGCTTGTGCTCTAGTGCATGTTCCTAGAAAAAGAGACCTAATTTTATCAGATTTGAAAAGAGATCTATGCAGGGGCACCTGGTTGGCTCAGTTGGTAAAGCCTGTGAGTCTTGATCTTGGTGTCGTGAATTCAAGCCCCATGTTGGGTATAGAGATTATTTAAAAAGAAAAAAAGGCCTATGCATAAAAGCTCAAGAGCCACTGATGTATTAAGAGATTGAAGGAGTTTAGGAATACATTGCAGAATGTATGGAAGATGTATTCCTAGTTCCAGCATTTAAACTTTAGTGTTCCTTACGGTAAGAAAAATATTTCATCTTGAGACCCTGCAGAATCTCTTTTCTTCTCTCTTACAACCGGGGGAAAAACGTTTCACTTTGTAGTTGTTATACTTCCTGTTAGATGCACTGTGGTATTTTCTATTTGATTCTTCTCTATTCTAGGCAATTCTCTTTTATTTATACAATGCTAGTCATGACCTACTAAATTGATCTAATGACCCATTTAGAGATCACATCTTACAGTTTGAAGAACAGTTTTAACTGACTCAAAGGTGACAGGTGCAAAGGCAAGAAATGAGGCAGCGCACAGTTTCAACAGGCGAGGGGAGCTCTCCTTCCAGCATTGACAGAGGGTCAAGTACAAAGAGGAACAGTTGGCATTCACAAAACTAACATAAGGAGACTAGGAGGAGGGAGGATAAGGTATGTCCTGGTGAGATGGGGGTGAAGTTTAAAACTCTGTCTAGGCTGTATGAGAGGAAATGTCCCACTAATTCAGGGAAGAAGTACTATTTATTAAACAAAAGACAACATTAATAGTTTTCAATACTTTGGCTTGTAGTTCTATAAACAGAGCCACAGCTGCACCCTTGTCTGGGTCCTGAGGGAAATACCACCCAGTGTGGAAAGAAGAAACAAGATGAAAGAAAAGAGAGATTTAGAGAAAATAATGATGACCTTATTTGGGGACCCTTAATGATAAACAATATTCCTATAATGAAATGACTGTGACTTTGGGGGCCTCATTTTTGTGAGGAGATTTAGAATAGAGGGGTAACTGTCAAACTGGGTGGACAGAGTACATATGTATTTTTCTGTCAAAATTAATGGGAACAACTATAGGCATACCTCACTTTTCACACACTTTGCTTTATCACACTTCATTGATAGGGCATTTTTTTTTTTTTTTTTACAAATTGAAGGTTTGTGACAACCCTGTATTAAGCAACTCTATTGGTGCCATTGTTTTTTAGCAGCCTTTGCTCACTTCATACCTCTCTGTCACTGTTTGGTAACTTTTGCCATATTTCAAGCTTTTTCACTATTATGATACTTGTCAGGGTGATCTGTAATTAGTGGTCTGTAATGTTACTGTTGTAATTGTTTTGGGACTCCATGAACGTGGAGATGATGATGGACGTAATCCATAAGTGTTGTGCATGATCTGGCCATCCCAGCCTTTCCCCATCTCTCTTTTCATTTCCATGGGCCTCCCCATTCTCTGAGACACACAATATTAAAATGAGGCCAATCACTAACGCTTCAATGAAAGGTCATTGTCTCTCACATGAAATATAAAGTTAGAAATGATTAAGCTTAGTGAGGAAGACATGATGAAAGCTGAGATTGGCTGAACATTAGGCCTCTTGCTTCAAACATTGGCCAAATTGCAAATGCAAAGGAAAAGTTCTTGAAAGAAATTACAAGTGCTACTTCAGTGAACACACAAATGATAAGGAAGCCCAACAGCCTTATTGCTGACATGAAAAAAGTTTTAGTGGTCTGCATAAAAGATGAAACCAGCCACAACATTCCCTTAAGACAAAGTCTTATCTAGAGCAAGGCCCTAACGCTCTTCAATTCTATGAAAGCAAGAGAAGCGAGAAAGCTGCAGAAGAAAAGTCTGAAGCTAGCAGAAGTTGCTTCATGAGGTTTAGGAAAGGAAGCTCTCTCTATAACAAGGTGAAGCAGCAAATGTGATGTAGAAGCCACAGCAAGTATCCAGAAGATCGAGTTCTTTGCCAGATAATTAATGAATTAGCCTGCACTACATAACATACTTTCAGTGTAGACAAAACTTCTTATATGGGAAGAAGATGCAATCTAGGTCTTTCATAGCTAAAGAGGAGAGGTCAATGCCTAGATTCAAAGCTTCAAAGGACAGGCTGACTCTCTGGGTTAGGGTCTGATACAGGTAGTGACCTGAAGTTGAAGCCAATGTTCACTTACCATTCTGAAAATCCCAGGGTCCTTAAGAATTAGCAAAATCTACTCAGCCTATTCTCTATAAATGAAAATACAAAACCTAGGTGATAGTACATCTGCTTACAACATAGTTTAATGAGGATTTAAGCCCACTGTTTGAGACATACTGCTCAGAAAAAAAAAGATTCATTTCAAAATATCACTGTTTATTGACAATGCATCTGGTCACCCAAGAGCTCTGCTGGAAATGTACAATGAGATTAATGTTGTCTCCATGTTTGCAACCACAACATCCATTCTGCAGTCCATGGATCAAGAAGTAATTTTGACTTTGAAGACTTATTATTTAAGAAATACATTCATAACAATAGCCAAACTAGGGAGAGAGCCCAAATATCCATTGACTGATGAATGGATGAAGAAGATGTGAAATATATATACAATGGACTATTACTCAGCGATCAAAAAGAATGAGATCTTTCTATTTGCAATGACATGCATGAAGCTAGAATGTATTATGCTAAGCAAAATAAGTCAATCAGAGAACGACAAATACCATGTAATATCTCTCATGTGGAATTTAAGAAACAAAAGAGATGAACATAAGGGAAATTGTTGGGGGAGAAGAGAGGAAAGCAAACCATAAGAGACTCTTAATGATAGAGAACAAACTATGATAGAGGGAATAGGATGGGAGATGGGCTAGATGGGTGATGGGTACTAAGGAGGGCCCTTGTGATGAGCACCAGGTATTGTATGTAAGTGATGAATCACTGAATTCTATTCCTGAACCCAATATTGCACTGTATGTGAACTAACGAAAAGTTAAATACAAGATAAATAATTTAAAAAATAAAAATAACGAAGTACATTCATAAGGCTACAGCTGCCACAGATAATGATTTTTCTGATGGATCTAAGCAAAGTAAATTGCAAACCTTCTGAAAAGCATTCACCATTCTAGATGGCATGAAGAACATTTATGATTCATGAAAAGAGGTCAATATATCAACATTAAGAGTAATTTGAGAGAAATTGATTCCCAACTTCATAGATGGGCTCCAGGGGTTCAAGTGGGGAAGTAAATGCAGAGGTAGTGGAAATAGCAAAAGAACTAGAATTAGAAGTGGAGCCTGCCAAACTATGGAAGCAGCCCAAGTGTCCATTGACAGATAACTGAATGAAGAAGTGGTGTGTGTGTGTGTGTGTGTGTGTGTGTGTGTGTGTGTGTAATGGAACATTACTCAGTCATAAAAATGAATGAAATCTTGCCATTTGCAAGAGCATGGATGGAGCTAGCCAGTATAATGCTAAGTGAAATAAGTCAGTCAGAGAAAGACAAATACTATATGATTTCACTCATAGGTGGAATTTAAGCAGCAAAAACAAATGAACAGGATGAAAAAAAGAGAGAGACACACACACACCAAGAAAGAGACCCTCAAGTATAGAGAACAAACTGATGGTTACCAGAAGGGAGGTGAGTGGGTGGGGGAAATAGAGGGTGGGGATTTAAAAGTATATTTATTGTATTAAAAAGTACAATAAAATGATATTAAAAAAAAAAGAAGTGGAGACTACCATGTACCGGAATTGCTACAATCTTGTGATAAAACTTTAACGATGATGAGGTGCCTCTTATGGATGAGCAAAAGAGTGGTGTCTTGAGATGGAATCTACTCCTGGTGAAGATGCCATGAAGACTGTTGAATTGACAACAAGGATTTGGAATATTACATAATCATAGTTGATAAAGCATCAGTAGACTTTGAGAGGACAGGTATCAATTTTGAAAGAAGGTCTACTATCAAAAAAGCATCACATTGGGGCCCCTGAGTGGCTAAGTCAGTAGAGCATCTGACAGGCTCAGGTCATGATCTCACAGTTTGTAAGTTTGAACCCCATGTCGGACAGCTGACAGCTCAGATTCAGGCTCTCTCTGCCCCTACCCCACTCACTCTCTGTCTCTATCTCTCTCAAAAATAAACACTGAAAATTTGTTTAAATAAGTGTCACAAGAATGGGAAAAGATAGTTGCAAATGACACATCAGATAAAGGGCTAATATCGAAAATATACAAGGAACTCACCAAACTTCACACTCACAAAACAAATAATCCAGTGAAGAAATGGGCAGAAGATATGAACAGACACTTCTCCAAAGAGGACATCCAGATGGCCTACAGACACATAAAACGATGCTCAACATCACTCATCATCAGGGAAACACAAATCAAAACCACACTGAGATACCACCTCACGCCAGTCACAGTGGCTAAAATGAACGAATCAAGAGACTATAGATGCTGGCGAGGGTGTGGAGAGCTGGGCACCTGCCTACACTGTTGGTGGGAATGTAAACTGGTGCAGCCGCTCTGGAAAACAG